>NC_140023.1:842170-920273 GCF_964263955.1 Coregonus lavaretus | reverse complement strand
TCTCTCTCTCTCTCTCTCTCTCTCTCTCTCTCTCTCTCTCTCTCTCTCTCTCTCTCTCTCTCTCTCTCTCTCCTCTCTCTCTCTCTCTCTCAACAACCTGTTACCCGGAACTCAAGAGGGCGTTCATAAACTCAACAGGATGGTTACTTTTCAATTTCTGTCAACAGTATTGATCCTAAAGCCAGATGATAGAGGGCAATAGACTTGATGGGACCTTAAATACACTCAGTCAGAGGCAGGGCTACTTTGCACCTTTCTAGAGACCACTCTTCATAGCAGTGTCTGCAGTGTGTTGACTAATATCATTGGATTGTAGCCCTTTTCCCTGAGAGCACGTCTACCTGTGAGAGATGAACTCACTATTGTGCATCCCTCTTGATTCTGTACATTGGCTTCAGGAAACAGAATGCTTCATAAAGATGTTTGTAAACATGAGCAATCATAAACCTACAGGTCATTGAACTCAAAGTAATGACGACACAGAGAGAAATTAACCAAATGTTACAGTGTCAATCATAGCAGACCGTGTGCTGTAGTTCAGGTGCTTAGGGATAACAACATGCCTGAATAGGCTACCTTGAATTGTATGATTAGCTAGAGTGGATTATATGTCTAAATCTTGTATTTTGACTACTTGTTACCTAGAGACATTCAGTTTAGGTTATCTACTCTACTTTTGTCTAGATGTTGTATTTGACCAATTGTTGGATGAATACATTGATTTACAGAACAAAGACTTTCCACACTGCTCTTCCCTCTCCTCAGTCATGTGGGGGGTGGGGGTTGTCTATACCTGCACTCATCGAAGGTGGTGCCAGGTGATGCCAGGGCCAGACGCTTGCGGAGCTCGTCCCTCTCGCGGGTCACATGGCGCAGCTGGAACAGGATGGTGTCCAGGTTGTCACCAG
The DNA here is from genome assembly GCF_964263955.1 of Coregonus lavaretus. Lineage (NCBI taxonomy): Eukaryota > Metazoa > Chordata > Actinopteri > Salmoniformes > Salmonidae > Coregonus > Coregonus lavaretus. Next base: position 919,365 of record NC_140023.1, on the reverse strand, counting down.
CTGGCCGGTTGTCGTTGAGGGCTAGGGGTGGGGACGAGGCTGAGCCGTTACCGGTACCGGGGGGTGAACCTGCAACAGTGAGTATGTCACCAGGGGCAAGAGCAGCTCACCACCACCGGAATACACAGGACAGAGAGGGGAGGGGTTGGGAGAGGATGAAATGGACGCTTACATCATAATATCAACCAACAAACACAGAAACACCTTAGGTTATAAATAAACATTTTATAAGCTCAGTCCTTCATATTGGAAGAGCACTAGTGTTCAGCAAGCGTTGATTGTATAACCTCTAACTTGAAGTGATTCTTGATCTGGTTCTCCTGTGTCTCATTCTGGGTAAAATAGGGTTTTTATATAGGCCTAACACAGCTGACATTTAACTTGAGTTAAACAAGTTCTTTACATAAACAAGAATTAGACTTGCAAGCATATTCAGTTGACATTAATGTATTATTCAGGTGAAGGCTGAGGTTAAGCACACAAATCCCAAATTAGGATTTTAGCTGACAAACAGGAAAGAGTAACCTCACTTGAACCCCATGCAAAATGGTGAACTTCTACTAGACAGGCCTAATACTGTATTATATGTTGGGTATGAGTCCAATGTTTCTCAAAAACCCAGTTACCACCACCAGTAGACTGGGCCAGTAAATGATGATTGAATGCAACACAGCAAGTCTGGACTATGACAAAACAAATCTAGTGGTTGAGGTCTTGTCCTAGACATTCTGAACCAATTCACTATCAAAGTACTGCTTTAGCACAGCGGTTGTCTGATATGAAATTCCTCTAATATTTTCCATTACAATCTCCACATTTTCCAAGAATAGCCTCAGATCTACAAGGCAACAATGCTGGTAATCTCAGACAGGAAAATGACAAGCAGCATATTGGAGATGGGATTTAGATCTGATAAAACATATTTCTGGTACTTTCTGTCTGTCTGGCTTATGCAGAGTCTCTGGGGCACTTTTATAGTGTTGAATTAAGTAATGTATTTGTGTAGTCATTCAAAAAGACAATTTAAAAAGGTAAATTGAAGTAGTAGAAAGTATAAGATGAATAGTCTATATTGAAATTAATCATTTCCCCTGTTCCCTTAGCTACGGTTATTACATTTGTTCCTTTGGTCCTTTTATTGACCTACAGATCAAGAGAAAAGCTCTTTCTTTCTATCCTAATACTTTAAAGGAATACGTCGGGATTTTGGCAATGACTACTTCCCAAGAGTCAGATAAGCTAGTGGATTCCATTTTTATGTCTCTGTGTCCAGTATGAAGGAAGTTAGAGGTAATTTCACAAGCCAACGCTAACTAGCATTAGCGCAATGACTGGAAGTCTATGGGTATCTACTAGCATGCTAAATATCCCTTTAAAACAGCTACCTTTCTTTGCGTCTCTTCCTTTTGACCACCTATAGGTGAAACACCTGGATCTCCTAAACATGACTAAGGTGTGATACAGGACGTGTTAAGTTAGCCTACCTAGTTACGGTGATCATATTACCACCACACCGGCAGTCACGAGTCATGACAGCAGTGAAATTCCACGTGACCGTTTAGTCACAGTAACTAGGCTTCTCCAAGCTCTGATGCTGCTGCTGGTCATTAGTAGCCTACCAAACTCGCTAACTGCCTGGTACTCAGCACTACTGTCCCGCTAATCACTCTGACATCAATGCAAATGTTTTCAAAAATCTAATCAAACACTTCATGAGAGCCCATGAGCTCATGTTGCACAAATTTCTATAGGCTATGCAATTGCGTGAGAAAACAGTTTTGATGGCCTCTATTAAAAATAGCTAATATCAGCTTTCTATAGGCTAGGCCTACTATATTTATTTATCAACTTTCCTAATATTAAGCACATTGCTTTGCTTTAAAACAGGAGTATAGCCTAACTGGCTGGCATGAAAATGAACCACAGGAAAAGTGTCCTCCATTTGCTATTTAAGTGCATAGATGACATGTATTTTTTTCCCCTGCCCCTGTTCCGACACAGGTGCATGATAATGGTCCATTCTAAATCAAAACTAATTCACACATATATTATTTAGTATATGTAAAGACCACATTAAATTAAGAATAGTCTGATGGGTGACAATATTAGCCTATCACTTGTGAATGATATATTATCACTTGTGAATGATGCCCAGCGTGTGCAGTAAGGCAAGAAACAGCGCATGCCTTTTCAAATCATAGTCGCACACCTCATGCAGCCTAGCCCATAGGCCTATATGTTTTGATAAGGTTTGTATCACAACTAAAGTGGCCAAATTTTAAGCACATTAATTCGCTTTACAACCGTTGTAGAGCCTAACTGGCATACATAGGCGGCGCGTGAGTTTCAAGTTTGGAGAAGATCATTTTCACCATAAAAATGCACCTTTATAATAAAGCATTACATTAATAATTCGCATTTGCGGTCACTTTTGAGAACAGTGTTTTCCCGCTAATTGCATTTTGGAACATTAGTGCTTATAGCCTACTGCCGTGTGCACATTGCTGCGCTTATAATGTGAAGAAATAGCCTAATCGTTTATGAAAATATTAAGCTAAAACGTTCTGATCTGTTGCATCAGCCTCATTGCTTTTCAAATGTTTGATGCTAGTGGTTGTATTAATTTAGGATCTATCGCATCCCACAACTGTCCCAGAGTATGTTTGGAATATTTATTTCTCACACAGAAGGAAAGGTTAACCAATAGAATAGGTCAACCTTTGTACTATGGGGGATAGTAGATTGACATAGGCTAGTGCTTTTGCTGTTCATTAGGCCTACTCATCTTGTTGGCTGATGAAAAGTAGGCGAAATGTGGACAGTTCTTCTAACATCTTCAATATGCACCTCAGAATTTAATAAGAGGGACGCGCGCAGTTGCGTCCCCGATGTGTCTGTCTTCACTTGTAGCCTACTTCTAGTTGAGATGCCTGTGAGAAGGAACCGATCACGTAACGGGTATTGGTTAATAAGAATTGAGATATCTGAGAGAGCCATGTGAGTGAGAGGGGATTCGGAGCACGGCAGTTGGGAGAAGGGAATTATAATTATTATATTCAGCCCAAGGGCACAACGCCAAAAAAAGGCATTGATCTTTTAGGGGGCATTACGGCCACACAAGGAGGTTGCCGGTGGGAAATTCGAGGCCTGTTGAGAATATTATGCTTGTCACATTCTGAATGAGAGACTGATGAAGTGTGTGCAGCCTGCACAAGAAACAAAGCTACAGTGGCTTGCGAAAGTATTCACCCCCCTTGGCATTTTTCCTTTTTTGTTGCCTTACAACCTGGAATTAAAATGGATTTTTTGGGGGGGGGGTTTGAATCATTTGATTTACACAACATGCCCCCCCCCCACCCAAAGTCAATACTTTGTAGAGCCACCTTTTGCAGCAATTACAGCTGCAAGTCTCTTGGGGTATGTCTCTATAAGCTTGGCACATCTAGCCACTGGCACAAGAAACATCAGAGCTCATACCTTTCATGCAACTTTTTTCAAATCATTAGTTGCATCATGCAGCCTTAGAATGTATTAAAAATCAAAACACATAGCCCAACGTTTGCATCACATCTAAAGTTGCATAAATAACCCTAAATTAAGCATATAAGAGGACATGTCTCTTTGTTAACCGCTCAACACAGAATAGCCGCATGTGAGCACTCCCTCGGAAATCATTTGGAGAAAATATCCTTTCTATTTTATTCAGCTTTGTTCAATTGTATTCTTCATACTACAAAATAATATGAAATAATGGCATGAAATTCTAAGCAAATCTTGTCTGCTAAATGAACTAGTGTAGCCCACAGCCATTTGGCATAGCCAGATCAGAGCCTAACATATGGACAACTCAGAGTATGCTATTCGGTTCTTCTGAAACAGACCACATTTTCTTCATATCATGTTTCTTTAGACCAGTCTAAAATAAATAATGGATTTATTGTTATGGTGTAGGCTATATTAAACAGATTTATTCGACTTTTTAAAATGTAGATGTTCCAAAGGTCTGCATCAGTGGCTTTTAGGCTATGCTTGGAAGCCAGGAGATCCTAAACGTGTTTATGTTCATTACCGGTCAATTACAATGAGACGGGCAGTTATTTGCTTGACAATCACCGGCTGACAAAATTTCAAGACCGCCACAGCCCTAAGCCTACTCCCCGCCTTTCACAGCAGACCCCTCTTTCTCTACCTCCTTTCACCCTCTCTTTCGCTCTTTTTTTTGTTCTCTTTCCCACTCATCCCAGAAAAGAAGCAGGCCTGGCAGGGAGGCCTACAGACAGACAGACCCATCTCTCTCTACCTCCCTCCCTCCATCCATCTCTTCCCAGAACAGAAGCAGGCCTGGCAGGGAGGCCGACAGACAGACAGACCCATCTCTCTCTACCTCCCTCCCTCCATCTCTTCCCAGAACAGAAACAGAAGGAGCGGGCCAGGCCAAGAGACAGACCGACAGGCAGGCAGGCAGAGCCAAGCAGGCTGGAACTCAGAGGATTATGTGTCATCCTTGGAACCAGGTTGGGCCCTTAAGGGTTTACGTAACACCCAGTGATGCGCTGAGTCATTTGAACCCCTGTCAAGCTCTGGCTGCAAAAGTGAGTAAGTGAGTGTGCATGTTAAGGAGGTAGCATGGTAAACTAAAAACACACACACAGAGAGAAAGTGTCCTAGGCCCCATACTTACCAACACTGCTTAGGGAGCTGCTACTCTCAGAGTCTGAGGGCATGGTGGAGAGAACACTGTACGTAGAGCCTGCAGAGACCGTGATGAGGGGGAGAAGAGACAACGTTAGTAATCAGTCAAAAAGGACACCATCCCGAAATAATAAGTGTTTTCCCTTGAAGTCATTCTTGAAACGATAGGTTAGGTTCGTCAATCAATGAATTAATACTGTAAATGTTAGCTACATAACCCAATACAAATAGGCATGAAATAAATGGACAAATAAATCTTTCCTCCTGTACATTTATGATTTGAACTAATCTTCATTCATGTCCCCTCTCCATGCACCTAGTATAATGCTTTTATGTATATTTCCTGTATGTCCCTGCTAGTCAAGCAGAGTGTCACGGTTAGAATGTGAAGTCAAGCAGCACATGGAGACGGCACTCAGGACAATGATGCCCTACTTGCATAGTGCTGCACACTGCTAAAGGTGTCTGCATGCTTCCCAGCCGAAACAGTTCGGGAGAGTTCATGCATATATTGAGACGACATTGTGATGTTTTTGTTCGTTTCGGACTTCGGTAAGCGTTTTTTCGGAAGTTCAGGCACACAACATTTTCTCGATGCAAGCCGAAGTTGGTAGCCGAAGTCTACGCCCCTTCGTCTGTGATTGGTTAACAGTAGGGATCCTTCAATAAAAGTCTGTTGTCATTCAACGAGAGACGACTCGTTTTCATGCACATTGTTTCATTGAAAAATACTGCACCAAACATCTTTGTTAGATTTAAAATTGAGCGACTAACGCTTCGAACACACCGACTGCGTCATTGCATTTTGGTACACCAGAAGTACATTCATTTCCAATGGAACGCTGAGTTTGCCTTGCATCATTGCGTTGCAGAGGCAGTTGCAGTGCGTTCTGTGTGGTGCATACGTTGGATTTATCGAACGTATGCGTCAAACTGTATGCATCAACAGGTTGACAGAAATGGTAGCAGAAGGTGAATTTTGAACTTTTGTTGCACACATATCTAGATGATGCTGCATCTACTACAAGACCATGGTGCTTGCCTACGGAGCTGTGAGGGGAACGGCACCTCCTTACCTTCAGGCTCTGATTAGACCCTACACCCAATCGAGGGCACTACGTTCATCCACCTCTGGCCTGCTAGCTCCCCTACCTCTACGGAAGCACAGTTCCCGCTAAGCCCAGTCAAAGCTATTCGCTGCTCTGGCACCCCAATGGTGGAACAAGCTCCCCCACGACGCCAGGACAGTGGAGTCACTGACCACCTTCCGGAGACACTTGATACCCTACCTCTTTAAGGAATACCTGGAATAGTATAAAAGTAATCCTTCTTCCCCCACCCCCCATAAAAAGAAAAAGGTGGTTGTCCCACTGGCTATCATAAGTTGAATGCACCAATTTGTAAGTCGCTCTGGATAAGAGCGTCTGCTAAATGATGTAAATGTAATGCTGCATACTATTTTGCGCAATGGCACAGTTGGCGTGTTCAAAGCGTAAGAGCTCCTTGGCAAAAAGTCAAAACTAATGACCGATTTCTTGAGTTATCTTAGATTCATTTTGACTATTTTGAGGAAGTGTATACTGGCTACGGCATCTCAAAATGGACAAACAGTACTATTACCGCTTTGTTCTTGTTTTTCAAGCAAAGGTCTTTTGTGTATGTGAGCACACTCGCTTGGTTCGCCTAGCTGAACTGAAGCATGTTGACGCCTTTAAGCCCAGGGAGATTCTTTGATATTTTAGTCATTTAGCAGACGCTCTTATCCAGAGTGATTTACAGGAGCAATTAGGGTTAAGTGCCTTGCTCAAGGGCACAGACAGATTTTTCACCTAGTCGGCTCAGGGATTCGAACCAGAGACCTTTCGGTTACTGGCCTAACGCTCTTAACCACTAGGCTACATTTTCATGTAGAGGAATCCATAGGGGGGGGGGGGGCTATAGAAGGTCATGCTGATGAACATCACGGCTCTAGCTGCAGCAACGCAACAGACTGACCGTCTTTTCTAAGGGGCCACGTAAACATGTCATGGGTTTAACCCTTTGCTGAGTGTAGAGTGAGTTCTCAGAACGTCGTCATTCTCAGTGTTCCACTTCAGGATTTTTACTTCAGTACAAAATGAATTAGCAGCCCTTGGTGTTGTCATCTTTAAGAATCAGTTAGGTTTGACATAGGACAAAATATCCACATAACGTTTAGTGCTCCTCTGAGTGTTAAGAAGCCAAACTGATATACAATAGCTGGTTATATATATAGCCTAATGGGTATATTGTGATCAACTGAGATGTGTCTCTGTCGAACTTCAAGCAGGCATAAGACTGCAATTAAAGGAGAAGTCATCTTTTTTTTTACAACCAAATCTCTATGTAAACGGCATGTAATAGAAGGGTCCAGACACCTTTGTGATTTCACGTTTTAAAGAAACTTACCCCAAACAGCAAATCACTTCCTCATCCTCATTGTGTAGTATGGGACCCTCAAAAAAACATTTACAAAAGGGCCAAAAACACCCCCAACATCCTTTAAGAAACGGCAAAGCTCTTAGTATAGTGACGCACGTCTTTAGATGTTGTACACATGAAATTGTGTCATTCAGAACTTTATCCGCAATGTTATATTCTCTTTTGCACGACATCTAAAAATATATAGGTCCATTATCTTCTCTACATTCTTTATATCTGGTTTAAGTTGTTTAAGTTAACAAAAGCGTTTTTCTACAATTTGGATTTAGGTGACCCGAAAAAAAAACTAAGGATTTCAATGGCAGAAAAACCTCAGAAAGGGAGTAATAACATCAAGAGGGCATCGATCAAATCCCATTATCCCAAATCTGCTGTGTCGGCATAAGCCCTTACAACACCAAGCCTGCAGAACAGACAAGGCCTAACCTCATTAGCTGGGGGTGGAGCGAGAGATTAGAAATGAAATGAAGGTAGAAGAGTCTGTTCTGACACTCCCTGAAGCCCTGTGCTCACTGCTCTCCACTGGGGAACATATTCAGAGGATTTCACATTGTTACAGCTGACATGAGAACCGCGCAGAGCCTAGTACACTTCTACCAGTCTGCTGCACACTGAAGCCAGGTGGTTCTTACACACTTTTAACTCATTTTCCCAGATACATTTAAAAGGTAGTAGGCTACACTTTTAAAAATGTTTATTGTGTCAGATCTGGAAGACTAAAGCTACTACTTTTTTATGTTACACTGGAACTCTTGCTGCTCAGCTAGGGGATAAGTCATCTTCTTACATGGAAGTCTAAGGCTTTTTTGCTAGACAAACGTTTTTACTAATACAAGAACAGGTCTGGGAGATGTGTGATTTGAACAGAACAGCCCCAGAACACAAAAATTAATTGATTCTAAGTAATCAGTCCCCTCTCGGACCAGCATGTCATGCCACATTGCGTAGACCAAATCACTTGTAATAATGTAATAATCATCATCACTGCTCACTACAGATTTTATATACTGGCGGCTTGCCTGTTAGATCCTGACTTTAATTCAAAGATAAAGACACAGTAAGTTAGAAGACACAGTATGGAAATTGAGAAAAAGTAGGCCTAGCCTATAGGCTAGAAATTTAGGAAATTGAGAAGACTGAATAGTGGCGACATAGTCTACACTGTAAGCCTCTCGAAGCAGGCCAATGAATGCAGTAGAATATTGAATGGTAGCAGGCCATCCAGTGTTGGAAGAGTCAGCAGCGATAGACCTCTTAAAACAGGCCCTTTATCATCAATAGCAATTAGACCTTAGCCTCATTCAGCTGGGCTGATCATTTGTGAACAAGCTGACCGCATCAATAAATAGTGCATGTATTAGAGATGTAAAATATCTAGTGGTCGGCACTTAGGCTGCAGACAGTCCAATTCTCTACCCTTCTATCCTGAAGTGTGCACTTGCCGTGAGGGGGCAGTGAGTAAGTGGACACTTTAGGAAGAAGTGTGGGGAATCAGAACGCAACCCAAAGTGTGCACTCGTTCACTTTCTCTCAACAACATCCAATGCTTTTTCACTGAAGGTGAGTGAGCAAAGCACACTTTAGGAAGACGTGTTGTGATCGTGAACACAGCCATGGAAAATCCAGCGTATTTAAACATCCAGTAGGATACAGTACTGTGAGACCTGAGCTAGACAGGGATACTAGAACAAAGGCCCATCTCCTCTCCCCGACTCCCTCCATGTCTCCCACTCATCACTCCTCTCCCCCCAGGGCCAAGAGTTTTTGCTCCATACGACCAGATTATCTTTCCATGAAGTGGAGGAATACTAAATTCTGCAATGTGGCAAAAATAAGAAAAGGGTAGAATAGGAAGATTGGCGAGGAACGACAGAGCGTGTTCCCCTCATCCTTATCAGAGTCCGGTGCCGCTGTCAACTGTGACTAAATAATGTATGAAGCCATCCAGATAATTCTCATTTAGAAATGCACCAACTACCCCAAAATCTTAGTATGTGTATATGTGATTACCTGAGGAATTGGATTCTACTATTTCGAACACTTTCTATCTTAAGATCTCGACAACCCAGAAACTAATGATCTGATGCAAGGCATTCTCTTCCTGAGGACGAGAGAAGAAGAACAAAAGTTCAAGGGAAGGAAGGTTATTATTGTTACATTACCAAAACAATACTCCATCTGATATTCTGTATTATAAACTGGGTGGTTCGAGCCCTTACTGCTGCACCCCCTCGGGCCTTATTGCTTAATTAACCACCATCAGCTCCACTCACTTTGTGTCTGAATTCAGGAACAGACTGTCTGTGTGAGTGTGGGTCTGTGAGATAGAGAAAGCCACTGCTGTTTGGCTGGGCCTGGAAGGACTATTTCAGGGGGCCTGTCTCTCACAAGAAGGCCATGCATGGCAATGGGTCACATGACCAGAAGAGTCTGCAGGGTCGTGGTCAGTACAAGGAAAACGGGATGGTACATCCTGAACTTGGCCAATACCAACAGAGTTTCAAACAAATCTGAGACCTCAGAAGGACTGAAATTCAAACTAAACACATTTTTGTAAATAAAACAGCTGATCATCACAGAGCAGTCGTGTACTGAATATCAGTGGAATGTAGCCTAACAGCTTTAGAATAAAACATCATCCTAAATGACAAACTGAAGTGGTGTGGTTGTTCGCCTAGTCCCACTTCGTTCATTATTCAAATATCTGAAAAGACTAACGTGGAGGAACCTCTATATACAGTGCTGTCGGAAAGTATTCAGACCCCTTGACTTTTTCCACTTTGTTACGTTACAGCCTTATTCTAAAATTGATTAAATAGTTTTTTCCCCCTCATCAATCTACACACAACACCGCATAATGACAAAGCAAAAACAGGTTTAGACATTTTTGCTAATTTATAAAAATGTACATAAGTATTCTGACCCTTTACTCAGTACTGTGTTGAAGCACCTTTGGCAGCGATCACAGCATTGAGTCTTCTTGGGTATGACGCTACAATCTTGGCACACCTGTATTTGGGGAGTTTCTCCCATTCTTCTCTGCAGATTCTCTCAAGATCTATCAGGTTGGATGGGGAGCGTCGCTGCACAGCTATTTTCAGGTCTCTCCAGAGATGTTCGATAGGGTTCAAGTCTGGGCTCCGGCTGGGCCACTCAAGGACATTCAGAGACTTGTCCCAAAGCCACTACTGCGTTGTCTTGGCTGTGTGCTCAGGGTTGTTGGAAGGTGAACCTTAACCCAGTCTGCGGTCCTGAATGCTTTGGAGCAGGTTTTCGTCAAGGATCTCTCTGTACTTTGCTCCGTTCATCTTTGCCTCGATCATGACTAGTCTCCCAGTCCCTGCCGCTGAAAAACATCCCCACAGCATGATGCTGCCACCACCATGCTTCACCGTAAGGATGGTTCCAGGTTTCCTCCAGACGTGACGCTTGGCATTCAGGCCAAAGAGTTCAATCTTGGTTTCATCAGACCAGAGAATCTTGTTTCTCATGGTCTGAGAGTCTTTAGGTGCCTTTTGGCAAACTCCAAGCGGGCTGTCATGTGCCTTTTACTGAGGAGTGGCTTCCATCTGGCCACTCTACCATAAAGGCTTGATTGGTGGAGTGCTGCAGAGATGGTTGTCCTTCTGGAAGGTTCTCCCATCTCCACAGAGGAACTCTGGAGCTCTATCAGAGTGACCATCGGGTTCTTGGTCACCTCCCTGACCAAGGCCCCTCTCCCCCGATTGCTCAGTTTGGCCGGGCGGCCAGCTCCAGGAAGAGTCTTGGTGGTTCCAAACTTATTCTATGTAAGAATGATGGAGGCCTACTGTGTTCTTGGGGATCTTCAATGCTGCAGAAATTTTTTGGTACCCTTCCCCTGATCTGTGCCTCGACACAATCCTGTCTCGGAGCTCTATGGACAATTCCTTAGACATGGCTAGGTTTTTGCTCTGACATGCACTATCAACTGTGGGACCTTATATAGACAGGTGTTTGCCTTTCCAAATAATGTCTAATCAATTGAAGTTACCACAGGTGGACTCCAATCAATTAGTAGAAACATCTCAAGGATGATCAATGACCTGAGCTCAATTCCGAGTATCATAGCAAAGGGTCTGAATACTTACGTAAATAACGTAGTTTATTTTAAATAAATGTGCAAACATTTCTAAAAACCTGTTTTCGCTTTGTCATTATGGGGTATTGTGTGTCGATTGCACATTTTTATTTATATAATCCATTTTAGAATAAGGCTGTTACGTAACAAAATATGGAAAAAGTCAAGGGGTCTGAATACTTTCCGAAGGCACTGTAACTTACCAGAGGTTTACAACAACACAGTGCCATGATCAATATCTAGCTTATACCTATCCAGTCATTTCAGATCTTTTGAGCACTGAAGGAGTCGAGGTTGGCTAAAGTTAGCCTGGTTCTAGATCTCTCAAGTGCTGTATTGCCAACTCTTATGGTCGCTGGCATTTAGCATAAAAATGACCAAGTATAGATTTACATTTCTAGATCTGGGACTTGGCTGGGGTAAAGAGTCTGAATATTGAGACGCAATGAGATGAGCTGCGCTCTGATTCTCTAGCAGAAAGATAGGCACTTGGCCTTCACCCCAGACAATAAGCTCCATCAGAAATGCTGAACAGCAACAGTCTAGCTTGTCCAGTAATGCCCCTACTTGCATTACAGCGAACACACAGCCTATTATCAGTCGAGCTAGTGGTGCTTTAACCCTGAAGAATACTAGAAGTCAGTGTAAGTGAGAAAAGTACTTTCTGAGCAGCAAGCTGGTGCCATGGGTTGACGTCCACTGTTAATGTTGAGAAAAAAAAACTATGCTAGCAGCTCATAAAATCTCTATAGCAGAAGTGCATTGCTCGGGTCCTCTGGGGCCGCAGTCCTGCTGATTACGTCACCCTTGGCTTTTGACAAGGGACTCATTTCTCCAATCTGCAAAAATATCCTTTGTGTACAATGAAAAACACCAAATAATGCATGCAGAGCAGAATTAGGCCAATACCCGCTAATTATCAAAATCCAGAAAAGAGCCGTTAAATTCTACAACCACCTAAAAGGAAGCGATTCCCAAACCTTCCATAACAAAGCCATCACCTACAGAGAGATGAACTTGGAGAAGAGTCCCCTAAGTAAGCTGGTCCTGGGGCTCTGTTCACAAACACAAACAGACCCCACAGAGCCCCAGGACAACAACAACAACAACACAATTAGACCCAACCAAATCATGAGTAAACAAAAAAAGAGATTTACTTGACACATTGGAAAGAATTAACAAAACAAAAAAACAGCGCTAACTAGAATGCTATTTGGCCCTAAACAGAGAGTACACAGTGGCAGAATATCTGACCCCTGTGACTGACCCAAAATGAAGGAAAGCTTTGACTATGTACAGACAGCTGCAAGATTTGTGACCTGTTGCCACAAGAAAAGGGCAACCAGTGAAGAACAAACACCATTACATGTTTGTAATATTTATCTTTATTTTCCCTTTTGTACTTTAACTATTTGCACATCATTACAACACTGTATATAGTCATAATATGACATTTGAAATGTATTTATTCTTTTGAAACTTCTGAGTGTAATGTTTACTGCTAATATTTATTGTTAATTTCACTTTTGTTTACTTCACTTGCTTTGGCAATGTTAACACACGTTTCCCATGCCAATAAAGCCCATGAGATGAGAGGAGAGAGAGAGGGGGAGAGAGAGAGAGGGGGAGAGAGAGAAAGGGGTAGAGGAGAGTAGCTCTGTCTGTTTATTACCATGACCTCACCACACAGAGCATTTAGACCGTGGCATTTCCTCTGCCTCACAGGGTGATTAGGAAGCACAGCAACAACATGTGTAAACGGTCATGAAGCCCTGTTCTTACTGCTGTTCTGCCTTCTGGCACAGTCACAACACAAACCCTGCACACACACACACACACACACACACACACACACACAGCATTCAGATCAAGGAGAGGAGAGACCACCTCTCTCACCACTTCCAAGTCAACATTTACATCAGCCCACTGCATTGAAAACAAAGGGGCAAGGCATTCAGTTCACACCTTTAAATGATCTAACAGAGATCAATTTAGTTCAATTGGGACGATGGCACCACTGACCCGGTTAAAACACAGGTCAATCTTGTGGCCTTAATCAGATGGCCAACATAAGTGGGCTGTGTCACGAATTCAGCCGAGGCTGCCCCTCCTCCTTGCTCGGGCAGGCTTCGGCGTTCGTCGTCACCGGAGTACTAGCTGCTACCGATCCATGTTTCTATGTTCTACTTGTTTTGTCTGTATTGGTCTCACCTGTTTCCCATCATGTAGTTATGTCTTCCCTATTTAACCCTCTGGCTCACACTGTGTCTTGTGCGTGTTTGTCCATGTTTTGGTTGTCGTATGTGAGCGGGTGTGTTCCTCCCTGCGTGGAGGTTTGTTCTTTAAGATACCTACGAGTAAAGTACGTTTTTCAATTAGCTCTGTGTCCTGCGCCTGACTTCATCCTACCGCATTACACTGACGCCTTGACAGGCAGTCACAACACCTCCAGCAATGATCGTTCCTGCTACAAGTCTAGTAATTTCCTATAATCTATATAAAACATTTTTCTGACAAAATAGAGCAATCTTTACCAATTTTAGTTGTAACTTGGGATGTGACAAATGGGGAAAAAATATTAGCTTTTAAAAGAGCCATTAAGAAATATATACCAAAAAAAAGAAATTGTTTTCTATGAAAACGATAAGGGAAAAAAATCATAATTCACAATGCAGAACAATAATCCAATTACATATGACCGCTAGGGCCGGGCAATTAAGTTATATCTACACTTTACAGACAGAACAAAGTATAGTAACATGTACCGATTTCGTGGTATCCAATGGGTAGTTACAGTCTTGTCCCATCGCTGCAACTCCCGTACGGACTCGGGAGAGGAGAAGGTCGAGAGCCATGCGTCCTCCAAAACACGACCCTGACTAGCCACACTGCTTCTTGACACTCTGCTCGCTTTACCCGGAAGCAAGCCGCACCAATGTGTCGGAGGAAACACCGTAGGCGACCGAAGTCAGCGTGCATGCGCCCGGCCCCCACAAGGAGTCGTTAGAGCGCGATGGGACAAGGACATCCCGGCCGGCCAAACCCTCCACTAACCCAGACGACGCTGGGCAAATTGTGCGTCGCCTCATGGGTCTCCCGGTCGCGATCGAACCCCGATCTGTAGTAACGCCTCAAGCACTGCAGTGCCTTAGACCGCTGCGCCACATGGGAGGCCCAACATGTGGATAAGGTACAGACGCTTTTCAGAAGTGTCTGTACCTTTTCTGACAGTATAATTTTGCTCCGGCATACAATGTTCTATTGTTTCCCTGACAACAATTAAAGTTGCTGATTGATGTCCTGCTGTTTTGTTTATGCAGATTTCTAATAGTAGGGTAGCTAGATGTGCTTTCTTTCTACTAAATGTCTTAGTAAGTCATGATATTTAACAAAGGAAAGAGTGGTCTGCACGCAGGCAGCAGGCAGGCTAGGATTGACAGTTCTGGTCACTTAGTGATGGAAGTTCGTTCCGCTTCAGAAGTGGCATTATTTTACAGACAAGTAAAATGCCGTTCATGTCTACAGAGAAGGTTTTGCATCGGTGTTTAAAAAGCTGTAGTGTAGCCTACCCTAACAGAAAAACAAACATGCCGTAGCCGAGGTGCTTTCAAGGGGGCACATACCATTATATCTGAAAAGGGTAATCGATACAGGCTATACCGGTAGCCTACTGTAATTTCATTTCATGAGACAAAAACACCCCTACCCATTCTGCAACTAAGAGTAGCCTACCCCGTGCTCTTAAGACTGGCCCCTTCATTGATAAAAAGAAAGAGTAGGCAGGCCAGCGCGAGGGAGAGAGAGAGAGGGGCAGGCAGGCCAGCGCAAGGGAGAGAGAGAGAGGGGCAGGCAGGCCAGCGCGAGGGAGCGAGAGAGAGAGAGGGCAGGCAGGCCAGCGCGAGGGAGCGAGAGAGAGAGAGGGGCAGGCAGGCCAGCGCGAGGGAGCGAGAGAGAGAGAGGGGCAGGCAGGCCAGCGCGAGGGAGCGAGAGAGAGAGAGAGGGGCAGGCAGGCCAGCGCAAGGGAGAGAGAGAGAGAGAGGGGCAGGCAGGCCAGCGCAAGGGAGAGAGAGAGAGGGGCAGGCAGGCCAGCGCGAGGGAGAGAGAGAGAGTGGCAGGCAGGCCAGCGCGAGGGAGAGAGAGAGAGGGGCAGGCAGGCCAGCGCGAGGGAGAGAGAGAGAGAGGGGCAGGCAGGCCAGCGCGAGGGAGAGAGAGAGGGGCAGGCAGGCCAGCGCGAGGGAGAGAGAGAGAGGGGCAGGCAGGCCAGCGCAAGGGAGAGAGAGAGAGGGGCAGGCAGGCCAGCGCAAGGGAGAGAGAGAGAGGGGCAGGCAGGCCAGCGCGAGGGAGAGAGAGAGAGGGGCAGGCAGGCCAGCGCGTGGGAGAGAGAGAGAGGGGCAGGCAGGCCAGCGCAAGGAAGAGAGAGAGGGGCAGGCAGGCCAGCGCGAGGGAGAGAGAGGCCATTGCTTACTATTGAGAAAGGCCGCCAAGGTGGAAACTGAGCTGCACTTCCTAACCTCCTGCCAAATGTATGACCATATTAGACATATTTCCCTCAGATTACAAAGACCCACAAAGAATTCAAAAACAAATCCAATTTTGGTAAACTCCATTATCTATTGAGTGAGATACCACAGTGTGCAATCACAGCAGCAAGATTAGTGACCTGTTTCCACAAGTAAAGGGCAACCAGTGAAGAACTGCATTGTTGGTTATGGGCTTGTAAGTAAGCATTTCACTTTAATGTCTACACCTGTTGTATTCGGCGCATGTGGCAAATAAAATTTGATTACAACAAACACCACTGTAAATATTTTACATTTTAGTCATTTAGACACTCTTATCCAGAGCGACTTAACAGTTAGTGAGTGCATACATTTTTCATACTGCCCCCCGTGGGAATCGAACCCACAACCCTGGCATTGCAAGCGCCATGCTCTACCAACTGAGCTATTTATTTTCCCTTTTGTACTTTAAATATTTGCACATAATATGACATTTGAAATGTCTTTATTCTTTTGGAACTTTTCTGAGTGGAATGTTACTGTTAATATTTACTGTTTACTATCTACTTCACTTGCTTTGGCAATGTTAACATACGTTTCCCATGCCAATAAAGCCCTTAAATTGAATTGAGAGGAGGGGCAGGCAGGCCAGGGCGAGGGAGGGAGAGAGATGAGGGGCAGGCAGGCCAGGGCGAGGGAGGGAGAGAGATGAGGGGCAGGCAGGCCAGGGCGAGGGAGGGAGAGAGATGAGGGGCAGGCAGGCCAGGGCGAGGGAGGGAGAGAGATGAGGGGCAGGCAGGCCAGGGCGAGGGAGGGAGAGAGATGAGGGGCAGGCAGGCCAGGGCGAGGGAGAAAGAGAGGAGGCAGGCAGAACCGTGCGCATACGTCTTGGTAATCTGCATCTCGCAATGTCTTAATTATCTTTCATGCCTCGCAAATTCACCAAAGTAGTCTAAAGTTTGCCTCTGGCTTTATTTAGATTCCCCAGGCCTTTATAGCCATATAATCTAGTTAGGCTATAACACGGAAAATATGGTTTTGTGATAATGCACTGTGATTTTAATTATGAAAAATCGTTTTTCGGTTCTGGATTTTTCTTAACGTTAAGGATCCCAACTTCCAACCCCTAGTTGTAACCCGTTATGCTAGAGTGGATACACCATGGTAGTACAATAGACAAACTGCCCAGTGACATGTAGTATAACGGAAGGCCTAGGAAATGACTTCATATCCAGCAGACAGGCTGGGTGTACGATGGATGGATTGATGGCCTAATCTAGAGACATGCAGGGAGAGAAAGGGGGAGAGGAAAGATAGAGAAACAGAGCGATTGTAGCTAGGCGCTACAGTAGTCAGATCCCAGGAGAGAGATAAGAGCATTGGTTGGTAGTAGTGGCACAGTGTCAGGACATAACTCATTGCGTCCCCATGGTTTATGTGCTGCCGGGAGTGAGACACGGGTCGACAGGCAGGCAGACAGACAGACAGACCCACTGGTCCTGTCCTAGTCCGTACACACACACACAGAGAACAGCAAGCTGCTGATTGGGCACTTTGGGCCTGCTACACTTAAAAAACAGAAGCTAAGTCTGAGGAAGAGACAAAAAAAAAGAGAGATAAGGGCATAGAAAGAGAGAAACGGGGAGAGAAAGAGAGGTCTTCTCTTAATGACGGGCTCTCACCTCACCACAGATCAGCAGTTGTAAAAACAGGTGTTTTCAGAGTACACAGCACACACCTGAGGCGAGTTGAGGTGTAGCACAGTCGCCCAGAGGCAATGGTCCATCTTCTATATACACACACAGAGAGAGCAGGAGATGTGTGGACACAGACACAGCATCCTGTCAGGGAGCATTGCATCACGCCCTCCTCTTTGTGTGTGTTTAAATCAACGTCACAGTCAGTCAGTCAGTCAGTGGAGAGAGCAAGAGGCCTATACAGGTATAACTACTCTATAGGTGAAACACCAAAGCACTGCAGAGGACTAGGAGAAGTCTCTTACAAAGCACTGCAGAGGACTAGGAGAAGTCTCTTAACAAAGCACTGCAGAGGACTAGGAGAAGTCTCTTACAAAGCACTGCAGAGGACTAGGAGAAGTCTCTTAACAAAGCACTGCAGAGGACTAGGAGAAGTCTCTTAACAAAGCATTGCAGAGGACTAGGAGAAGTCTCTTACAAAGCACTGCAGAGGACTAGGAGAAGTCTCTTACAAAGCACTGCAGAGGACTAGGATAAGTCTAAAAGCACTGCATAGGACTAGGATAAGTCTAAAAGCACTGCAGAGGACTAGGAGAAGTCTCTTAAAGCACTGCAGAGGACTAGGAGAAGTCTAAAAGCACTGCAGAGGACTAGGAGAAGTCTAAAAGCACTGCAGAGGACTAGGAGGAGTCTAAAAGCACTGCAGAGGACTAGGAGAAGTCTAAAAGCACTGCAGAGGACTAGGAGGCATGAAATTGGTTTTGATTAGGCCTATTGCACTAAATGTGTATGAATGAAAGCAGCTTGAAATGCTATAGCATGGTTTGTTATACAAGGCAAAGATACTGGTGATCTACTTAGGCTATATAATCTCACATTGACTAAATATAAAACACAATTCTCATATTGGTAGTTTGACGGATTGATAGATTTAATATCCCATTGAAAGAATTCACATAAAACAAACGTGGCATTAGGGCCCTGCGTTTTGCGCAATGATGTGGCATATGCCTGGATTTGAACCTTTAATAAAGCTTTTCATAATCTGAGATTCAATTATGCTAATGGTGCATGAAATGAAGGTACATTTCTCCATGTTTCCTACAGCAGCCATATTAGGAGGGTTGGAGAAGGAGAACCAAAGACCCGCTCCTCCTCCACTACCGTCACTGTCTACGTGCGTGCAAGCGTGGGTCCGCCTTTAAGTTAGAGGGGTGTGTCTTGTGTGTGTTTGTACAGTGTATGATGCATGCACTGTGTGTCTCAGTGAAGGGAGGAGTCTGCCAGCGAGGAAAGGAGAGTATATCAGTATGAGAGGACGGCTTGAGAGCAGGTTGCTATCAGCGCAGATCACACACACACAGGAGCTAAGTCTTTCATCTCTACGCTCCCTCTCTTTCTCTGCCTGGAGCAACTAGGAGGCTCGACTCCGCTCTCTCAGCAGCCAGGCAGCCTGGTTAAACGCTGTAATCGCATCAGCCTGAATCGCTGCACTTGAAAAGCATTCAAAAATCCCTCTGATTACCTTGACTACAGCTGCCTCCCTCTCTCTGTGCTGAGGCAGCAGAGGAGTTAATACAGAGGAGAGGGCAGTGGAGGCATGATGATACACGTCTCACAGAGACACATTACAACAGGCAGGCAGAGTAGAGCTAATGCTCTGGTGAATAACCACCATGGACTCACTAGGGCTGCGTACTACATGGGACCATTTAAAAATAAATAATATTGAACCTTTTTTAACTAGGCAAGTCAGTTAAGAACAAATTCTTATTTACAATGACGGCCTACACCATATCCTCAATTTCGTGAACTACTGACTAGGGCCCATAGGGCTCTGGTCAAAAGTAGTGCACTCCATAAGGGAATAGGGGGCATTGTGGGACACAGTCAAGGTTACATACATACAGCCCTGCTGCAGCGCCTCTCATCTACAGCATTAAAACACCAAGGTTGCAAGTTTAAAAGATGGTTTATTTTTCTCTGCCCATAAGTAAGCATTTCACTGTTAGTTTACATCTGTTGTTTACAAAGCATGTGACAAATAAAATTGCATTTTATTTGAACTTGCGTGGGACCTGAAGACTTGTGTTAGCGCCTCAACATAATGAAAGTCTTTCTCTCTCCAAAGTTGTGCTACAGCGCCTTTGGAAAGTATTCAGACAACTTGACTTTTTCCACATTTTGTTACGTTACAGCCTTATTCTAAAATGGATTAAATAAAACAATTACCTCAACAATCTACACACAATACACCATAATGACAAAGCAAAAACAGGTTTAGACATTGTTGCACATTTATTAAAAACAAAAAATAGAAATATATATCAGGCCCGTCGCTATGATACTCGAAATTGAGCTCAGGTGCATCCTGTTTCCATTGATCATCGTTGAGATGTTTCTACAACTTGATTGGACATGATTTGGAAAGGCACACATCTGTCTATATAAAGGTCCCACAGTTGACAGTGCATGTCAGAGCAAAAACCAAGCCATGAGGTCGAAGGAATTGTCCGTAGAGCTCCGAGACAGGATTGTGTCTAGGCACAGATCTGGAGAAGGGTACCAAAAACATTCAGCAGCATTGAAGGTCCCCAAGAACACAGTGGCCTCCATCATTCTTGAATGGAAGAAGGTTGGAACCACCAAGACTCTTCCTGGAGCTGGCCGCCCGGCCAAACTGAGCAATCGAGGGTGAATGGCCTTGGTCAGGGAAGTGACCAAGAACACTGACAGAGCTCTAGAGTTCCTTTGTGGAGATGGGAGAACCTTCCAGAAGGACATCCATCTCTGCAGCACTCCACTAATCAGGCCTTTATGGTAGAGTGGCCAGACGGAAGCCACTCCTCAGTAAAAGGCACATGACAGCCCGCTTGGAGTTTGCCAAAAGGCACCTAAAGGACTCTGACCATGAGAAACAAGATTCTCTGGTATAATGAAACCAAGATTGAACTCTTTGGCCTGAATGCCAAGCGTCACGTCTGGAGGAAACCTGGCACCATCCCTACAGTGAAGCATGGTGGTGGCAGCATCATGCTGTGGGGATGTTTTTCAGCAGCAGGGACTGGGAGACTAGTCAGGATCGAGGGAAAGATGAACGGAGCAAAGTACAGAGATCCTTAATGAAAAGCTGCTCCAGAGCACTCAGGACCTCAGACTGGGTAGAAGGTTTACCTTCGAACAGGACAACCA
Source organism: Coregonus lavaretus (assembly GCF_964263955.1). Taxonomy (NCBI): domain Eukaryota; kingdom Metazoa; phylum Chordata; class Actinopteri; order Salmoniformes; family Salmonidae; genus Coregonus; species Coregonus lavaretus. The sequence goes on along the minus strand of NC_140023.1, from coordinate 898,726 downwards.
CCCTAAGCACACAGACAAGACAACGCAGGAGTGGCTTCGGGACAAGTCTCTGAATGTCCTTGAGTGTCCCAGCCACAGCCCGGAATTGAACCCGATCTAACATCTCTGGAGAGACCTGAAAATAGCTGTGCAGCGACGCTCCCTATCCAACCTGACAGAGCTTGAGAGGATCTGCAGAGAAGAATGGGAGAAACTCCCCAAATACAGGTGTGCCATGCTTGTAGCGTCATACCCAAGAAGACTCAAGGCTGTAATCGCTGGCAAAGGTGTTTCAACAAAGTACTGAGTAAAAGGTCTGAATACTTATGTAATTATTATATTTCATTTTCCTATTTTTTATAAATTAGCAAACATTTCTAAAATCGTGTTTTTGCTTTGTCATTATGGGGTATTGTGTGTAGATTGAAAACAATTTAATCAATTTTAGAATAAGGCTGCAACCTAACAAAATGTGGACAAAGTCAAAGGGGTCTGAATACTTTCCGAAGGCACTGTATATATTCATTGGCTATGTCATAGCTAATTTGCAAACGATAAACAAGTTAATTCGTGTGTGATGGCAAATTCAATACCAAAGTGGGGGGCCAAAAAACATAAACTGCTTTGCCCCCCCCCCCAAAAAAAAAAAAAAATCTGATAGTGGGGTGGTAGATGCCTAGTCTCCATTATACCTCAGATCAGATGCCTACATAGTATATACCATAGACATACATCATTTAGAGAACCAGCTCATTCATGAGCTCCATCAGAAGCAGATTATAATTTAGAATGGAAAATGTATGCGTTAATGCAACAAATGTTAGTGCATCGAATCGATTCAATCTCTAATCAAACCAAATCGTATCGTTCCTGTACGTATCTAGATATGCATCGTCTTGAAAGGGAAAGATCATCCCTAATGCATACATATGATGTGCACTTATCAGGAGTCAACTGTAGTCCACCTTTAAACTGCCTGGGAACGGTTGGTTTCAGCCTTTATTTTGAGAAAGTACATACAGGCTGAATGAATGTGTCATTCAGATGCAACATTTTAAAATGGTCTAGTAAAGGGTTCACCAATACAAAATTAAAAAACAGCCCACGGCTGAATGTAATTGGGGACCCCTGGTCTTGTAGGACAATAACTGGGGGTATAGTACTAGCTTATATGCATACTACTGTACAATGGAAAATAGAGAATATGACTGGCGCCCTGTTACTGATTTATAAGCATGGTTATACGCATGCATGCCACGCTAGGGTCGATATGAAAGGGCACATCAGCCGCGAGAGCGTTTCCATGGAAACAAGTCAGGCTATCTGTGAGCGTATAATATAAGAGCCAGGAAGAACTTGTCTTCGAACGTAAATTAGATGATATTAGTATTGCAAACCATTGATGACAACTTGGGAAATTGTCATCTAACCCTACACAGAATAGGCTACTGCATTTCATTTCCCCTAATAAACTTCAAGTAAAAAGGACAATTGAATTACACTGAACAAAAATATAAACGCAACATGTAAAGTGTTCATCCTATGTTTCATGAGCTGAAATAAAAGATCCCAGAAACGTTCCATACTCACAAAAAGCTTATTTCTCTCAGATTTTGGCCACAAATGTGTTTACATCCCTGTTAGTGAGCATTTCTCCTTTGCCAAGATAATCCATCCACCTGACAGGTGTGGCATATCAAGAAGCTGATTAAACAGCATGCTCATTACACAGGTGCACCGTGTGCTGGGGACAATAAAAGGACACTAAAATGTGCAGTTGTCACACAATACAATGCCACAGATGTATCAAGTTGAGGGAGCGTGCAATCGGCATGCTGACATCAAGAATGTCCACCAGAGCTGTTGCAAGATAATTTAATGTTCATATCTTTACCATAAGCCGCCTCCAATGTAATTTTAGAGAATTTCCCAGTAAATCCAACTGGCCTCACAACCGCAGACCACGTGTATGGCATCGTGTGGGCGAGCGGTTTGCTGATGTCAACGTTGTGAACAAGTGCCCCATGGTGGCGGTGGGGTTATAGTATGGGCAGGCATAAGCTACAGACAACGAACACAACTGCATTTTATCCATGGCAATTTGAATGCATTTAGATACCGTGACGAGGTCCTGAGGCCCATTGTCTTGCCATTCATCCACCGCCATCACCTCATGTTTCAACATAATAATGCACGGCCCCATGTCGTAAGGATCTGTACACAATTCCTGGATGCTAAAAATTTCCTAGTTTTTCATGGCCTGCATACTCACCAGACATGTCACCCATTGAGCATGTTTTGGATGCTCTGGATCGAAGTGAACGACAACGTGTTCCTGTTCCCACCAATATCCAGAAACTTCGTACAGTCATTGCAGAGGAGTTGGACAACATTCCACAGGCAACAATCAACAGCCTGATCAACTCTATGCGAAGGAGATGTGTCGCGCTGCAGGAGGCAAATGGTGGTCACACCAGATACTGACTGGTTTTCTGATCCATGCCCCTGCCTTTTTTTTTTTAAGGTATCTGTGACCAACAGATGCATATCTGTATTCCCAGTCATGTGAAATCCATAGATTAGGGACTAATTTATTTATTTCAATTGACGGATTTCCTTATATGAACTGTAACTCAGAAATTGTTGCGTATATATTTCTGTTCATTATAGTTTGATGGAAAAAAATTTACCTACATACAGTGAAATAGCCCCATCTGTATCATATACATGGTATAATCTGTATCCTATACATTGTAGAATTGACCCACTATGCAGGCTACTCCATGATTTTACTACAGGATATGTGCATTGCAACTGTAATGAAAATATGTTGTGACCTGGATATGTTTGGAAAGTGCATAGCGCATGCTTCTCATTCAAAAGGAGGAATGGCAAGTGTGTTCATTTAGCATCTACTGCCTAGCCACACAGTAGCAGAGTCCACACGCACTATAATAAATAGTGATAAGAGTCTGGTTATAGAGCCCGTGGTCTCTATGCCTCTGCTGGTGATCATTTGGTTTTTTTGAAGGCAAAATATTGCTGTGGAATGAACAATGTGATGCTGAAACAGAATGGAACTTTGGTAACAACCTAAAATGTTACCAAAGTTCGATTCTGTTTCAGCATCACATTGTTCATTCCACAGCAATTTTCACCTTAAAAAAAGTTCCATCCTGAAATAAACCACTAGGGCCACACAAGGACCTGGAGTTCTGGTATTATGGCTTTGAATGCTGCATATCAACACCCCTAATGTCAACATGCTCTACTAATAAACATATGAGAATGACTTAGCTAGTCAATGATCCATAGGGATCATGTGCAGAGGGTTGGAAAGAAACAGCCTTATCTTGCTATGTAGACTAGCTTTTAGAAGTATTGCACGGGGGACCACCCTGTAAGTGCACTACGAGACTTTGGGTATAGTAGCACTTCAACATCTCTAATGTTGTGTGGAGGAATGAAGCAAGAATGCGTCCTACGTTTTGATGTGCAAAAGTGTTGCATGCGTGCATGGTAGCTTACCAGACGAATGGTCAACCGGTCCACCGCCGTTACTAAAGAGTGCAGAATACAGCTCAGGGTACGTCTTCTCCAAGGCCACACACAGTTCGAGGAAATGGTCGCTTTCCTTGTTCACAAGCATCTTCAATAGGTGGTCCACTTTCTCCGCGCAGGAAGAGCAGTTTTGGTCCAGTTCGAAGCGGTCGAGCTGGCTCAGAGTACCGGAGAGTATCAGCAACTCAATCAACCGGTCTGCGTCTGTTATTGAGTCCAGCAAGTTTTGGTGCCATTGGTCTAACAACTCTTTGTGCTTTGGCTCCATTGCAGTTCGCTTTAGTTCGGTAGCTAACTAGCTAACGTTAGCAGACTGGTTAGTTAACGTATCCTCGGCTTAATTTCTCCAAAATGACCCCCCTGCCCGATAAGCGAACAAGGAACTAACTTCCTAATTGTCACTTGTATGAATTCAGCAGAACAGCCATGACATCTAATGGCATGGGCGAGCAGTTTTTTATCACAAATAGGAAAAGGCACAAGAAGCCATAATTGTTACCTTTGGCTGTTGACTGCACTAAACAGCGATACATTTTCCCAGCTTACTTACGTTTGGCAACTTCGTCCATTTTTGCGTTATTCCGACGAAACCCTGCCCTAAAATATGAGCTATTTCCAGTCATTTATATAATGCACTATACCAACTCAACTGCTAGGAAAACTACCGTAACTCTCTCGCTCTTCTCCAGTTATACTGTATCCTGCGCCATATCTGGGCTGTTCAGCAGCTGCTGCCTGCTGTCAATCAAATTCCCATACAATGCCATGTAAGGTAAAACGGGGCGGGCCTTACCCCAAGACACACCTGATTTTTCAATGGGCGTACGTTCTGAAAAACCCGGCGGAAAAGATGAGAATGGATTAAAATAATTGCATAAAAATGTTGCTGTGATACATACATTGAAGCAGAGATACATTTTAGAAGAGGCAGTAGTGACAACCAACTCAGCAAACATTGTTGGAGCCAATTAAACATTTTCTTTGGTATCCAACATATATCCATTATGGCGAGATGAAGAGGAGATTTTCACTGTACTTGCATGTGACAATAAAACTTAAAACTTGAAACTGAAGAGATGTTTTATTTTATTTATATAAATATCAATAAATATTTAATTATTTTGGAATATATTAATTTAGATGATTTTGAACGGGGTATGATAGTAGGTGCCAGGCACACCGGTTTGAGTGTGTCAAGAACTGCAACACTGCTGGGTTTTTCACGCTCAACAGTTTCATGTGTGTATCCAAGAATGGTCCACCACCCAAAGGACATCCAGCCAACTTGACACAACTGTTGGAAGCATTGGAGTCTACATTGGCCAGTATCCCTGTGGAATGCTTTCCACACCTTGTATAATCCATGCCCTGACGAATTGAGGCTATTCTTAGGGCAAAAGGTGTTCCTAATGTTTTGTCCACATATGTATATATATGATACTGTATGAACCATTCTTACCAGTGTACCAGTGTGCCAACTGTACTGACAAGATTTCTCAATCTCTGTGCAGCCAAAATGAAGGGAGGCAGCAACCAAAAAGATGTATACATATGATACTGTATGAACCATTGGTTGTGAATAAGATCAAATAGTGGATGTCGATTAAGGCAGCCCTCCGCACCTCTCTGATTCAGAGTGGTTGGGTTAAATGCGGAAGACACATTTCAGTTGAACACTTTCAGTTGTACAACTGACTAGGTATCCCCCTTTCCTTTCCTAGTCACTGAGTAGCAGACCTGGAGTGTAATCATTAGTCCAAACAGTTAAACGAGAGTTTCTATTGGACAAATTCAGGTACAGTGCTATGAAAAAGTATTTGTCCCCTTTCTAATTTTCTCTACTTTTGCATATTTGTGATACTGAATGTTATCAGATCTTCAACCAAAACCTAATATTAGATAAAGGGAACATAAGTGGACAAATAACACAACAATTACATATTTATTTCATTTATTTCATAAACAAAGTTATGCAACACCCAATTCCCCTGTGTGAAAAAGTAATTGCAGACATGGTTCCAATAATGCCTGGCGAAAACAGTAAGAACATCATACCAAAGGTCAAGCATGGTGGTGGTGGTGTGATGGTTTGGGGACGCTTTGCTGCCTCAGGACCTGGACGACTTGCCTTAATAGAAGGAACCATGAATTCTGCTCTGTATCAGAGAATTCTACAGGAGAATGTCAGACCATCCGTCTGTGAGCTGAAGCTGAAGCGCAGCTGGGTCATGCAGCAAGACAATGATCCAAAACACACAATTAAGTCTACATGAAAATTGCTAAAAAGCAACAAATTGGAAGTTTTGGAATGGCCTAGTCAAAGTCCAGACCTAATCCCAATTGAGATGTTGTGGCAGGACTTGAAACGAGCAGTTCATGCTTGAAAACCCACACGTCACTGAGTTAAAGCAGTTCTGCATGGAAGAGTGGGTCAAAATTCCTCCACAGCGACGTGAGAGACTGATCAACAACTACAGGAAGCATTTGGTTGGAGTCATTGCAGCTAAAGGTGGCACAACCAGTTATTGAGTGTAAGGGGGCAATTACTTTTTCACACAGGGGAATTGGGTGTTGCATAACTTTGTTTATGAAATAAATGAAATAAATATGTAATTGTTGTGTTATTTGTTCACTTATGTTCCCTTTATCTAATATTAGGTTTTGGTTGAAGATCTGATAACATTCAGTATCACAAATATGCAAAAGTAGAGAAAATTAGAAAGGGGGCAAATACTTTTTCATAGCACTGAAAGTCCCTTGCCATTTAATTTGCTTCCGTTTAAGAAACATTTTTGGGTGCTTATATTTGTCCTGTTTCAATGCATGTACAAGTGGGAGATTAAAATGTATTTTTTTTTGCATATCCCAACTCCCCCTGAGAGTGTGGGTTCATGGCCAGAGATCAGCAATTATTGACAGCAACCCTGGACCAATTGGGGTTAAGTGCCTTGCTCAAGAGCACATCGACAGATTTTTCTCCAAGTCAGCTCAGGGACTTGAACCAACAATGTTTTCGGTTACTGGCCCAACGCTCCTAACCACTAGGCTACCTGCCGCCCCAACAGAATCAGAGGAATGAATACACCCCTGGGTTCAAATACTATTTCAGGTATTGCAATTACTTTTCAATACAATTCAAAATAAGTATTCAGATAACCTTTATTTGAAAAAACAAGTACTTGAATATTGGAAAGTGTTATTATACATAAGAAGGGTAAAGATCCGGAAGAGGTAGGGTCATACAGACCAATATCCCTCCTTAATACAGACCAAAGGATTTTAGCAAAAACTCTGGCTAACAGGCTTAGCACTTTAATTGGCAAATTGGTCCATTCGTACCAGACCGGCTTTATCCCTAACAGAAACTCATTCTTCAATCTCAGGCGCCTCTTCAACATTATGTATTCTCAGAGGTTACCTAACGTGGACCTTGCCGTTATATCTCTTGACGCCGAAAAGGCCTTTGACCAAGTTGAGTGGCCCTATCTATTCAAGGTCCTACAGAAATGTAATAATAATAATAATAATATGCCATTTAGCAGACGCTTTTATCCAAAGCGACTTACAGTCGTGCATGCATACATTTTTGTGTATGGGTGGTCCCGGGGATCGAACCCACTACCTTGGCGTTACAAGCGCCGTGCTCTACCAGCTGAGCTACAGAGGACCACATATTGGAGATGGGTTCATAAATTGGATCCAGCTTTTACATAGGAACCCCTGTGCGAGAATACTCACTAACCAATCACTGTCGCCCCGATTTAACCTTCACAGAGGGACGAGGCAGGGTTGTGCGCTGTCGCCTATGCTCTTCGCCCTAATTATTGAACCTCTCGCTCAAGCGATCAGATCTCATTCAGCAATACACGGCTATAATACTAAAGATACTCTAAATAAGATTTCCCTATACGCAGATGATATTCTCCTCTATGTAACAGAACCCCAAGCTAGTATTCCATCTATTCTTGAGGTGATTAATTTGTTTGGTACCTTCTCGGGATACAGAATAAATTGGAACAAGAGTGAATTAATGCCCATACGGTTGCAAAACACCTCCTGGCTAGAACATCTTCCAGTTAAGTTATCTTCAGAAAAATGTATCTACCTTGGAATTGTAGTTACCAAACAATACTCCTTACTATTTAAAGATAGTTTCCCCTCTCTGATGCAAAATCTCAAGGCAAACATACAATTTTGGAGAACTCTCCCAATTTCTCTGCTCGGAAGAATTAATGCCATTAAAATGGTCTTCCTCCCACAACTGCTCTACCTATACCAGAACATCCCAGTATTCATACCGAAATCCTTTCATAAACAACTGGACTCTATTATCAATCCTTTCATCTGGGATTATAAAACACACAGGATAGGTAAAAAAACACCTATGTAAATCCAAGATGGAAGGAGGATTGTCTCTCCCAAATTGTATATTTTACTATTGGGCCGCTAACCTCCGCGCTGTTACATTTTTGCTGGATGACGCACCCCCGCCATCCAGCTGGCTTAGTATGGAGCGTGAGGAGTGTCACCCCTTCTCTATTGGTGCTGTGATTTTGTCACCTGTCAATCTGGACAGGTGACAAATTTTGTCACCTGTCAATTTGTCACCTGTCACTTTACCGTAACAATCCTATTATACATAGCACAGTCCGAATCTGGAAGCAAATTAAAGTCCACTTTGAGCTTAGACCAATATCATTCATGCTCCCTGTTGCCAGGAATCCCTCCTTTGCCCCCTCTAACCTTGATAACACCTTAGAGCGATGGGGAGAGTTGGGGATAAGTACCATAGGGGATTTACATCTACCCTTTTTCTTTCTACCTGTCCCTGTTCTGTATGTCGTGTTTTGTAATATTTGTTTTGTGTCCAGAACTCTGGGTCTTGTTGTTCATGTCTGTTCTCTTATGTTTAGATCAGAACTGTACACGTGTCTTTCATAACTATACACCATTCTTGTGTGTGTTCAATAAAAAATATTTGAACAGAATATTGGAAAGTGTTAGAAAATAGTATTTCAAATAAGTATTTGAAAATACTTTCAAAACCAATTTGGTCGAGTAGTTGGTTTTTACAAATAACCATTAAAATACTTAAAGACAGAAAAAAGTACTGAAATAACAAATACTCAAATACACATGTATTTGAACCCAGGGCTGTGTTCATTACGAAAAAACTTCACTCATTTCTTCAAGCCACACCCCACCACAGCTACCAAACGTACCTCAAAGTCTGATCAAGAACGTTGAAAAACGTTTGGGGGAAAGGTGTCATTCAGTACAAGCTGTTACACAGCATAGCGAACGTTCAATCATGTAATCACTGTTGCACGGAGCCTTGTTGTAGGTTGTCCGACTTTCGGCTGTCGACGATGCACCTACCCCGACTTCACTCGTCAACTTTCGTTTAGTCGGCTGCGTTAGCCTTACCGCACGAACAGACATACATTTCAGTGTTTGTAGAGTTTATTATGTTCCTACCTTTACTTCTGTGGAAACAAACCATCCCATCATCCCTTCTATTACATTCTACGAATAAACCGGGCAATAGCCCATAAAACTGTACTCCATCTCTCTCTGTGTTCTTACCGATACACAACCCATAACAACACCAGAAATCCAAACTAATATACAGTTCTTTCAGCCTACCAGTTTTTACAACCACAATGAGTGTCCTAGGCCCCCTGCTAAATCAGCAGTGTCAGCACATAGAAAGAGAGAGACAGAGGGAGAGAGAGGGAGAGAAAGAGAGGGAGAGAGAGACATTTTACATTTTAGTCATTTAGCAGACGCTCTTATCCAGAGTGACTTACAGTTAGTGAGTGCATACATTTTCATACTGGGAGAGAGAGAGAGGGAGGGAGAGGGAGAGAGAAAGAGAGGGAGAGAGAGCGAAAGAGAGAGAGCAAAAGAGAGAGAGCGAAAGAGAGAGAGCGAAAGAGAGAGGGCGAAAGAGAGAGGGAGAGAGAGAGAGAGGCAGTAGCATCTTAAAACATGAGTTTGACCTCAATCATCATGCATACGCCACATTTCCATGGCGACAGTCAGTCAGCCAGAGTGCTGCTCAGTATCATGCATGCTTCTCCACAGCTTACGCAACAACGCACCACTTTCATTCATACCACACATTCATGTCAAAGGGGAAAAGAGAGGCAGGGGCTTCTATGGCTGCTGACAGTACTTTAGTCACACACACAAACACGAACGTGCACACACAGGGATGATGCATGGGGAGTGCTGCTGCCTACGATGCCCTGGTTATGAGGACAGGCCATTTGAAGAGTGCTTAGTGATTTTGTTACGGGTGTATAATTCAACGACAGTGATGGCAGCAGGCACATCAGTATGATGTCGTAATGTGTCTGGGAAATGCTCCTGAAATACCATGAATTGTTTATTAAACGACCCTGACAGGAGAGAGAGAGAGAGAGAGAGAGAGAGAGAGAGAGAGAGAGAGAGAGAGAGAGAGAGAGAGAGAGAGAGAGAGAGAGAGAGAGAGAGAGAGAGAGAGAGAGAGAGAGAGAACAGTCTGCAGCACCCGGCCTCACCCTACTAGAATCTGAAGTCAAATGTCTACTGTTTGCTGATGATCTGGTGTCCCCAACACAGGAGGGCCTACAGCAGCACCTAGATTTTCTGCACAGATTCTGTCAGACCTGGGCCCTGACAGTAAATCTCAGTAAGGCAAAAATAATGGTGTTCCAAAAAAGGTCCAGTTGCCAGGACCACAAATACAAATTCCATCTAGACACCGTTGCCCTAGATGAAACATAAAACTATACCTACCTCTGCCTAAACATCAGCGCCACAGGTAACTTCCACAAAGCTGTGAACGATCTGAGAGACAAGACAAGAAGGGCCTTCTATGCCATCAAAAGGAACATAAAATTTGATATACCAATTAGGATTTGGCTAAAAATACTTGAATCAGTTATAGAACCCATTGCCCTTTATGGTTGTGATGTCTGGGGTCCGCTCACCAACCAAGAATTCACAAAATGGGATAAACACCAAATTGAAACTCTGCATGCAGAATTCTGCAAAAATATTTTCAGTGTACAATGTAAAACACCAAATAATGCATGCAGAGCAGAATTTGGCCGATATCCGCTAATTGTCAAAATCCAGAAAAGAGCTGTTAAATTCTACATCCACCTAAATCTTCCATAACAAAGCCATCACCTACAGAGAGATGAACTTGGAGAAGAGTTCCCTAAGTAAGCTGGTCCTGGGGCTCTGTTCACAAACACAAACAGACCCCACAGAGCCCCAGGACAGCAACACAATTAGACAATTAAAGATAATTACATGACAAAAAGATAATTACTTGACACATTGGAAAGAATTATCAAAAAAACAGAGAAAACTAGAATGCTATTTGGCCCTAAACAGAGACCTCTTTCATGTCTTCATTCCTTCTCTCTGCCACACGAGGGCAGTGCTCCCGTTTGCGTTCTCTCTCAGTGACAGGAAAGGTCTCCTGGGTATGGTTCACTTCACTCCCTCGTGCTCCACATCATCTGGTGACCCATGCCCATTGCAAGTTTACAAGAAGTCCTCCATTACTTTATAGAAAATTCCAGAGTAATCATTCCAAATAAAACCCATCAGTTATGACATGTTAATGTTTACCAAGGTTTCTTATGAAAATCACCTTTCGATAGCGTTCTGCTATGCACTGTTTACGATAGAGCACAGGTATTCCCGAAGTACAAACAATTCCGTTTCAATATATTTATCAAACAATTCACTTTTGATCTAAACTGTATCCTAAAGGAGTTTCCCTATACAATCATCGTGTATGTGTGTGAGTGAGAAGTGACTCATAGTCCTTCAGTCATTTTCATGTAAGGATATCATCCCCAGCTCATCAACCCATCACTAATAACAATGCAGTACTAAAACTCCCATAACACACTCATATCAGTCCACGTCACTTAAAAACAGTAGTGAAACTTTCTAAACTGAATTTCCTTTTATCTAATACCCACTTTTAAAAAAAAGTTATTGTGATACACTGCGATGTCATTTCAGTATTATGCCGCGTTCACGTGCTAGACGTAATTAGGAAACTCAGACATTTCCGACTTGCTAACTGGTTGTCGTTATACACGTGTCGCGTTCAACCAGTTAGCAAGTCCGACATTTCTGAGCTTCCTAGTTCTGACTAGTACGTTATCGGGGCATTACATTCATTATTTATATATTCGTGTATTATTTATAGTAATTTATTCTTTATTTAATAAAAAATACTTTTGGCATCTCTTGACTGGTGAGTTGACTCACATTCTTCTCTTTTAGCTCTGTATTGCTACATTTACATTTACATTTACGTCATTTAGCAGACGCTCTTATACAGAGCGACTTACAAATAGGTTACTTGACAATAGCTCACAGAGTGGAAAGATGGTTTATTTATTTACAGGGAGGGAGAGGTTCTCCCTACTGGCCCTCATGCTTCAATACAATTTAAATCACTAAGGCAGCGTTTAGACCAGCAGATCATTTCACATCAGATCATTTCACAGCAGATCATTTCACAGCAGATCATTTCACAGCAGATCATTTCACATCAGATCATTTCACATCAGATCATTTCACAGCAGATCATTTCACATCAGATCATTTCACAGCAGATCATTTCACATCAGATCATTTCACAGCAGATCATTTCACATCAGATCATTTCACAGCAGATCATTTCACATCAGATCATTTCACAGCAGATCATTTCACATCAGATCATTTCACAGCAGATCATTTCACAGCAGATCATTTCACAGCAGATCATTTCACAGCAGATCATTTCACAGCAGATCATTTCACAGCAGATCATTTCACAGCAGATCATTTCACAGCAGATCATTTCACAGCAGATCATTTCACAGCAGATCATTTCACATCAGATCATTTCACAGCAGATCATTTCACATCAGATCATTTCACATCAGATCATTTCACAGCAGATCATTTCACAGCAGATCATTTCACAGCAGATCATTTCACAGCAGATCATTTCACAGCAGATCATTTCACATCAGATCATTTCACAGCAGATCATTTCACATCAGATCATTTCACATCAGATCATTTCACAGCAGATCATTTCACATCAGATCATTTCACATCAGATCATTTCACATCAGATCATTTCACAGCAGATCATTTCACATCAGATCATTTCACAGCAGATCATTTCACATCAGATCATTTCACAGCAGATCATTTCACAGCAGATCATTTCACATCAGATCATTTCACATCAGATCATTTCACATCAGATCATTTCACAGCAGATCATTTCACATCAGATCATTTCACAGCAGATCATTTCACAGCAGATCATTTCACAGCAGATCATTTCACATCAGATCATTTCACATCAGATCATTTCACAGCAGATCATTTCACATCAGATCATTTCACATCAGATCATTTCACAGCAGATCATTTCACATCAGATCATTTCACATCAGATCATTTCACATCAGATCATTTCACAGCAGATCATTTCACATCAGATCATTTCACATCAGATCATTTCACAGCAGATCATTTCACATCAGATCATTTCACAGCAGATCATTTCACATCAGATCATTTCACAGCAGATCATTTCACAGCAGATCATTTCACAGCAGATCATTTCACAGCAGATCATTTCACAGCAGATCATTTCACAGCAGATCATTTCACAGCAGATCATTTCACAGCAGATCATTTCACAGCAGATCATTTCACATCAGATCATTTCACATCAGATCATTTCACAGCAGATCATTTCACATCAGATCATTTCACAGCAGATCATTTCACATCAGATCATTTCACAGCAGATCATTTCACATCAGATCATTTCACATCAGATCATTTCACATCAGATCATTTCACATCAGATCATTTCACAGCAGATCATTTCACAGCAGATCATTTCACAGCAGATCATTTCACATCAGATCATTTCACATCAGATCATTTCACATCAGATCATTTCACAGCAGATCATTTCACATCAGATCATTTCACAGCAGATCATTTCACAGCAGATCATTTCACATCAGATCATTTCACAGCAGATCATTTCACATCAGATCATTTCACATCAGATCATTTCACATCAGATCATTTCACATCAGATCATTTCACATCAGATCATTTCACATCAGATATTTTTCTGAGCTGATCTGATTGGTAGTGAAAAAAATATCAGAATTGAGCTGCCTGTCTAAAGGAACTATGGAGGCAATTAAATCTAGAAACAACCCCTAGTCCCTACCTACACTTGTGGAAATTTGAGAGGATTTGCTGCATTATGATAATAATTCCACCTTGTTCTCCAATTGGTTATGTGGGATTTTCACAATATTGCTTATACCTCAAATTCTTTCAGAACTACACAACTCACTCAACACAGTGCTTTAGAATTCAACCTATCATAAGGCAATCAGAGAACACTTCTTCTTCTTCTTCTTCTTTGTGTGGCTTTCCGGCAGACTAGACGCTATGTCGGGTTTTGCTGCCTTTCACAGTTTGGAAAGTGCATAGCGCATTTGTTCACAAAATAAAGGGAAATGGGAAATAGGAAAAAAAGGAAATTGCACCGCCATCTAAATACACTGAGTGTACAAAACATTAAGGACATCTTTCTTAATATTGAGTTGCACGACCCACTTTTGCCCTCAGAACAGGCTCAATTCATCGGGGCATGGACTCTACAAGGTGTCGAAAGCATTCCACAGGGATGCTGGCCCATGTTGACTCCAATGCTTCCCACAGTTGTGTCAAGTTTGCTGGATGTCCTTTGGGTGGTGGACCATTCTTGATACACACGTGAAACTGTTGAGCGTGAAAAACCCAGCAGTGTTGCAGTTCTTGACACACTCAAACCGGTGTGTCTGGCACCTACTATCATACCCCGTTTAAAGGCACGTCAATATTTTGACTTGCCCATTCACCCTCTGAATGGCACACATACACAATCCATGTCTCAATTGTCTCAAGGCTTAAACATCCTTCTTTAACCTGTCTCCTCCCCTTCATCTACACTGATTGAAGTGGATTTAACAAGTGACATCAATAAGGGATCATAGCTTTCACCTGGATTCACCTGGTCAGTCTATCATGGGAATGTTTTGTAAACTCAGTGTATATGCAGATGGTGTAATTACAATGTAGTTACACATTTTGCCTTTTTATCAACAGCCAATACAACCATGGTCTCTCAGTGAACACAATCTGTGAACTGTCCTGAGCTACAAGACATTACTGCCTTCTAGGGGACAGAATGAAAATAACACGTATGGCAGTTGAGCTATTGCGGGATATTGTATCTCATTAACATTAATCTAATCATATATGCACCATTTTAATATTGATTAACTATATTGACTATTGGCCTCATGATTGTCTGAACTCCAGTCCTAGTGTCTTCTGTATTGGAGCAGGGTTTATAGACCAGTAATAAATAAAAATAAATAAGAAAAGGGTCAAAGGGAAACTTCAAATTTGTTTTACTTAATATTTATCATCTCCAGCACCACCCCAACATATATGAAAACAGCACGTGTTTCCGAGGACAACATCTGGTGTGTATCATATGATTTTAATCAACTATGACCTTTGGTTATTTTTGCCTACTCATAGTTGGATAATAAAATCACGTGACCCACACCAGATGATGTCATCTTAAACACTTATCTTCCTCTATCTTTTTTACTGCAAAACATAGAAACACACCTTTTTCACATATGTTGTTGTTGGGGTGCTGCTGGAGATCATGAATATGAAGTTGAGAAATTTCGAAATTTTCCTTTAAAGCCTGGATCCACAGTTGCTTTTCACAACAGAAGCCGCCCCCCTGCTTGTGTTGTGAGAGTTTGAATGAAAACATGGGGGTGTGGCCCAGCCACAGCCGCTGGCCTTGGGGAAAGGTGTGTATTTCTGCTAAATCCCACCCACTCAAACGACCTTCCTTGTGCCTTTACACTGAATGTACAAAACATTAAGAACATCTTTCTAACATTGAGTTATTATTATTATAGGTGTCGAAAGCGTTCCACAGGGATGCTGGCCCATGTTGACTCCAATGCTTCCTACAGTTGTGTCAAGTCGGCTGGATGTCCTTTGGGTGGGGGACCATTCTTGATATACACGGGAAACTGTTGAGCGTGAAAAACCCAGCAGTGTTTCAATTCTTGAAACAAACTGGTGCACCTGGCACCTACTACCATACCCTGTTCAAAGACACTTCAATCTTTTGTCTTGCCCATTCACCCTCTGAAAGGCACACATACACAATCCATGTCTCAATTGTCTCAAGACTTAAAAATCCTTCTTTAACCTGTCTCCTCCACTTCATCTACACTGATTGAAGTGAATTTAACAAGTGACATCAATAAGGGATACTAGCTTTCACCTGGATTCACCTGGTCAGTCTGTCATGGAAAAAGCAGGTGTTCTTAATGTTTTGTATACTCAGTGTATAATCAAGTTAGCATGCTAGCTACTTGCTAGAATTGGTTGAAAATGTCAGGGGGATGGGGTCATGACAGTCACAGAAACAGGAAATAGTACTCTTTCTTGCCTCAAGACTAAAACACAGTATCATGCAACACAACATTAGCATGGATGGAATCACTAGGGGAAACAGACGTTTTTCTCAACATTTATTTTCAGATGTAGTAATCATCAGAGCACCGTTACTTTAATGTGATGCAATGAGGTTTACGTTTGGAGTTACATTGACAAATATTCTCAAAGAGAAAGCCATTTCACTGTACTTGTGCACCATTCAAAACTTGAAACTTGCGCTTGTAGCAAACAGCAGAAACACATGAGTGAGTGTAAAGGAAACAAGAAAGTAAACAACAATGATAGTGTACCACACCATATAAACACTTATATTCACTGCTCTAATTACGTTGGTAACCAGTTTATAATAGCAATAAGGCACCTCGGGGGTTTATGATATATGGCCAATATACCACGGCTAAGGGCTGTATCCAGGCGCTCCGCGTTGTGTCGTGCATAAGAACAGCCCTTAGCCGTGGTATATTGGCCATATTTCACACCCCCTCTGACCTTATTGCTTAAATATAATCTGACCACTTTGGTATTTTAGCTGCTAATTATTCTTATCAGAGTAATACATTTAACATTGCTCAGCTAAACCAATTAGTACTGAATTATCTTGTACAATTAGATACGCATAATATTGGCACAGGCTTGTTAAAATAAAATATAACCTTTAAAAAATATATATATTGATTTAAAATCAAAATCTAATCAATGCTGCACATTGTACCTTTAAGGGCATTTTCAGCTCGACTAAGTTATAATATCAATTATAGGAAAACGTATGGAAAAATATATACTTTCTTGCTCATAAAAATATAGAAAAGGAACAGCTTTTAGGATATGAGGTTCTCATATCATAACATGTGACAACAGTTGCACTGAAAAAATGGATGGCATGGCATGCAGAATTGCTGATTGTGGTGCATGCATAGACAGAGATAGGCAGAATGGCATATATTATTATAATTATTATATTATAGGCCAGTCAGTAAATGGGTATATTTGTGAGTGTTGGAGATCCTGTAGAGAGCTGACATGGTCCGTCTAGTCACTCCCTCCACACAGCTTTAACAGCAGTTTCTTATAGTCCCCTGAGGTGTCTCCCTGTCATAGACAACAACAACAACACAAACACATCAACAAACTAGTCCAGAACATCATACTGGAATACCTAACCTGCTCTGTAGCAGTAGCATTATTGGGTGGTGATGAGGAGAGATACTTACAGAGATGTCTGTGTAGAGCGACTTGCCGTAGTTCTTGGCGTATTCCTGACGGATATCCAGCATGTCCACCTCAGAACGCGTCACCATGATCCGAATCAGGGTTTTGTCCTTGGTCCCGGCCCCCTGAAAACACGAACACACACAGGTCAGGCTGGACCGAAGCACTTTTTTGAAGAGTACAGTTATCAGAAGCAATTACTGTAATAACTATGTAATTTCATTGGGACTGGGAAAGTAAAAATGTAATGAACTTAAACAGAGTGCACGTTTCAGTCATGGACAGTTCTGTTGGACTGTGCTCTATGTACAGTATGTTGTAATCAGCCCAGACAGACAGATCGAAACGGGGCGTGTCTTACCTTCATGGACTTGTAGAGTCTCTCCGCGAAGTAGGCAGGTGTGTTCTTAATACACTTGACTGGAACACGGAGAGAGCAGAGGGTTAGAACGCCCAGCGTGTACTATTCACCCTCCTGAACCTTAGACTAGTAATAGCTATATGGAGGGAGGGACTGATAACACCAGTCAGTTAGTGCTAGCATGCCAACTCCTTGTCAGTCATTGTCATGGCTAACGTTTGGGTTGACGATGAAAGCAATGGAGTTGGCAAGAGCACAAACAGATCCGAGACAAGGTGACTGATATCGTGAGGGGAGGGAAACTCTCAAACACAAGCAAAACTGTTTAAAACGATAGGAAGAGATTAAACTGAAAATATTGTATATAAAGTCCTATCTGAAACCTGAACATGAGAGTTGAAGAAAACAGAGAATATATGACTATAGTTTGAGGGGTGAAATACATTTTCAAAACATCACATCAACATGACATCTGTATGGACAAACATCATGCGTAATGGAAGAAGCAAACAACACACCACACCACATCATCACAAGTGTGTATGGGTGAGATATTCTCTTGATACACAGTCAGATAACAATGTCATCCAGTCAAATGAAACTAAAAGCATGTTACTGTACCATTAACCTGAGCAATGATAGCCAAGTGGGGGAAAACACAACAACAATTACAAATTCAGGCAGCAACAGTGTGGCAACACATATTGTTAAAGGATCTTCTATAACATTTTTCAACAATAACAATGAGTAAGTTATGGGTGTTAACCAATGATGTATATAATCCCTGGATTGCTGATGCTATGTATTGACCATAGAGAGGCTTTGAAGCCACCGGTCAGCCATATTGGCACTCCCCAGTAGGAGCAGTCCTCCATAGGAATGAATGGAATTCTACAGTATTTCAGTTAAATGTTTCAAGGACAAAGTTGCATATGTTTAAGTATTTCATTCTTGTAGTGGGGACAGTAATGTTAATAATCTGTAGAAAATATACTTTAAGAAAACTGTTTTTATATATTATTATGTTTAACTCACATAATATAATTTTTAAGTATGTATTAAGGCAGGGGTAGGCAACTAGATTCAGCCGCAGGACGATTTTTGTCAGAGCGGATGGTCGGGGGGCCAGAACATAATTATTAGAATTTGTACACTACAAATTTACCACAACTAAGCCCAAAAATAGATAATTTTCATATACAATAATTTCATACCTTGATTACATTGAGACACAACCACGTCTCTTTTGTTTGGGAACAGATTTCAATTTTTTGCTGAATTCCTGGTGATTTTACAGTCTTTGAACCAAAAACAATTTTTGGAGGCCCAAAAAAATCATTTTCCTGTATGAGTGAAACGCACAAATATAATATCCCCAAGACATGCTAACCTCTCACCATTACAATAACAGGGGAGGTTAGCATTTTATATTATACCCCTAAGACATGCTAACCTCTCACCATTACAATAACAGGGGAGGTTAGCATTTTATATCATACCCCTAAGACATGCTAACCTCTCACCATTACAATAACAGGGGAGGTTAGCATTTTATATCATACCCCTAAGACATGCTAACCTCTCACCATTACAATAACAGGGGAGGTTAGCATTTGTGATATTTATGCCTCTAACTTTCTCACTCATCATTATTCACAATTACTTCAGGATTATCTGTAATCATGGTAGCATCCACATTCATCTAGAAGTGTTGAGAAACATATTATATTCTTATTTACAATAAAAGTGTCTCCAAAATGACACAATACATTATTTACCATTCATTTCTATTGGGCACAAAATAATCTGAAACACAACCAAAACAAACAGCAAATGCATCTAACAAGTTTGTAGAGTCACAAACTTGATGTAATCCTTGCGTGCTAGGAATATGGGACCAAATACTCAATTTTGGACTACTTTAATACGCATAAGTGAATTTGTCCCAATACTTTTGATCCCCTGAAAATGCCTTCAAATGAAAGCTGACAGTTTGTACTTTAACTTCATAGTCATTGTATCATTTCAAATCCAAAGTGCTGGAGTAGAGCCAAAACTATGATTTTGAATGGGAATCAATTTTTGGTCCCCCAAAAAGTCCTCACAAGTATAGTAAGACATAGCTGTGTATGTGTGTGTGTGAGTGGGTGGTGTGCGTTGTTATGGGTGTTACATAGTGTTAGTTTGTGCTTGTGTAGAAACGTGTAGGTGTGACACCGGATAGACCTGTATAGGTGTGGCAGTGCACGTGTGTGTTAACCAAAAGGTTTCCTCTTACCCACGGCCACCATTCCACTCTCCAGGTCTCCAGACATTTCTCTGTCGATGCTCTTCTCTAGGTCTCTGCCACACATCTGCTGGTACTCATGGAACACTACACACACACACACACACACACACACACACACACACACACGGATAAGGTAGCGGCAAAAGATCTAGCTACGAGTCAAGGTGAGTGGAGAGCACCATAGGACTGATATTTCATATACATTAAATTGATATTTCAAATACATTTAATTGATATTTCAAATACATTTAATTGATATTTCACTTCTGTCGTCACAGTACCGTTCCTCTTCCCTGTAGTTACCTGCTCTGAGGTGGGCTTTGCTCCTGGAACACAGGATGGCGTTGAACTTGGACTCATCTGTTCCCACCTTGCTCTCCCCAGCAGCATACAGGGCCTGGACAGAGGGCACACAATACACACAGGCGTCTTTCATTGAGTAGGTAGAGATTTCTAGTATGCCGTGTAGGGTCCTGAGTTTTTCCTGCTCAAATCACGTGGTCATGAAAAACTCCTGGCCCGAAGTATGCTGAAGACATACTACAATATGTAGATTAGACGTCACAAGGTTCGTTATAGATAAGAAATGGCAATTTACCTGGGCATCTTGTTTGGCTACAGAGATGTCCACCGTCTCTCTTTCATCTCGATTACCCTGAGAGCACAAACAAAACACATAATGAATATGTACTGTATGTATTCCTATATGTATATGTATTTAGAATGTATACATTATTCTATATCTATGGGCCACAGGCTGTACCTGGGCCAGAGAGATGAGGAGTCTACGGAAATGTCCTGAGGTGTCCCCACTGATGGCATCTTCCAGAGACTTCTTATTCTCTGAAATAACACACACAGTCCCCTTACCCAACCAAGTCCAACCGAGGCATGGTGTGTTTCTAACAGGAAATATACAAATCCCTCAGCATTGGTCACATTACATCCCTGAACAGTGTTTGTATGTAACTCACCTGTCTTGTAGATCTGGTTGATCTCTTTGATCTCTGCGTTGGAGCGAGAGGACAGGATCTCTATCAGACAGGCCTCGTCTGTCCCTGCGCCCTGTCAGAACATACAGCAGAGAATGGTTGGGAGGTTATGACATGGATATTATTATATACCAAGTATGATTTGTCTTTCTCTGTTCCTTAAGCTAGTTTAGCTAGATGATAGTAAAAAAAACACACAAAACAAAACATTACTCTTGTTTTCATGCACACACACGTTAAGAAGAGGGAATATGTCAGTGATTATAAAAACCCATTCACAAACCTTAATGGCTTCTTTGAGTTCGTATGCATCAAGCTGGGCTGGAGTCTTCAACATGGCCAGCACCAGCTTCTCAAAGTTCCCTGAAAGCTCTGACTTCAGATCCTTAACCAGATCCTGGGAAGGTAAGTGGGTACAAGCTTGGTATAATTCAATGCTATCCAAGCAGTCCTTGAGTTGGGCCTACAATTCCTGACATTTAATCCTAGTAAACATTCCCTGTCTTATGTCAGTTAGGATCACCACTTTATTTTAAGAATGTGAAATGTCAGAATAATAGTAGAGAGAATAATTTATTTCAGCATTTATTTATTTCATCACATTCCCAGTGGGTCAGAAGTTTACATACACTCAATTAGTATTTGGTAGCATTGCCTTTAAATTGTGTAACTTGGGTCAAACATTTCGGGTAGCCTTCCACAAGCTTCCCACAATAAGTTGGGTGAATTTTGCCCCATTCCTCCTGACAGAGCTGGTGTAACGGAGTCAGGTTTGTAGGCCTCCTTGCTCGCACACGCTTTTTCAGTTCTGCCCACAAATATAGGATTGAGGTCAGGGCTTTGTGATGGCCACTCCAATACCTTGACTTTGGAAGTATGCTTGGGGTCATTGTCCATTTGGAAGACCCATTTGCGACCAAGCTTTAACTTCCTGACTGATGTCTTGAGATGTTGCTTCTATATATCCACATCAGTTTCCTTCCTCATGATGCCATCTATTTTGTGAAGTGCACCAGTCCTTCCTGCAGCAAAGCACCCCCACAGCATGATTCTGCCACCCCTGTGCTTCACGGTTGGGATGGTGTTATTTGGCTTGCAACTACCGCCTTTTTCCTCCAAACAGTTCTAATTTTGTTTCATCAGACCAGAGGACATTTTCTCCAAAAAGTACGATCTTTGTCCACATGTGCAGTTGTAAACTGTAGTCTGGCTTTTTTGGAGCAGTGGCTTCTTCCTTGCTGAGTGGCCTTTCAGGTTATGTCGATATAGGACTCGTTTTACCAGCATCTTCACAAGGTCCTTTGCTGTGGTTCTGGGATTGATTTGCACTTTTCGCACCAAAGTACGTTCATCTCTAGGAGACAGAACGCGTCTCCTTCCTGAGCGGTATGACGGCTGCGTGGTCCCATGGTGTTTATACTTGTGTACTATTGTTTGTACAGATGAGCGTGGTACCTTCAGGCATTTGGAAATTGCTCCCAAGGATGAACCAGACTTGTGGAGGTCTACAATTTTTTTTCTGAGGTCTTGGCTGATTTCTTTAGATTTTCCCATGATGTCAAGCAAAGAGGCACTGAGTTTGAAGGTAGGCCTTGAAATAAATCCACAGGTACACCTCCAATTGACGCAAATTATGTCAATTAGCCTATCAGAAGCTTCTAAAGCCATGACATCATTTTCTGGAATTTTCCAAGCTATTTAAAGGCACAGTCAACTTAGTGTACGTAAACTTCTGACCCACTGGAATTGTGATACAGTGAATTATAAGTGAAATAATCTGTCTCTAAACAATTGTTGGAAAAATTACTTGTGTCATGGACAAAGTAGATGTCCTAACCGATTTGCCAAAACTATAGTTTGTTAACAAAACATTTGTGGAGTGGTTGAAAAACAAGTTTTAATGACTCCAACCTAAGTGTATGTAAACCTCCGACTTCAACTGTATGGTCATAATCACTGTATTGTCTTTCTATAATAAAAAATAAGCTATAAGAAAATGTATATTGTACTAACGTAGTATAATGTAATTATGATTGTATTAGCTACCTTTCCGTAGGAGGTTTTGAAGGCCATGAGCATGGGAACACGCTGTCTGTTGGAGCGACTTCCTAGCAGGTCTATGATGGCCTGTTCATCAGTACCTGTAGGACAAGTCCACTGTCAGTACACATTATTCAAAACAGCCCATCCATTTCCCTTGGATTTATAACATCATTGTTTTAGTAGTATAGCTGAGCAAACATCACCAGGTTTTTATACATAATTAAGTAATTCAAAGATCGAGGATCAATGATAGAAGGCAACATAACTGCTAGTGTTGATTATACCTTTGCAAACCATTCAGATGTCCAGTGTGTATTGTATAAGGGACTGGCAAGGGCTTGTTTCAGAACAGGGTCTATTCTCTCATGACAGCTGGCCATTACGCATGCAATATTTGTTTCTGGTTCCAATATTAGATTGGGTCTAACTCACTCACTAGACCCCTATATAAGGGGCTAGGGGTTGTTTCTGAACGGGGTCTAACTGGCCGTGTCCGAATACCCATACTTGCATCCTAAATAGTAGGCCGTTTGAGTATGCAAAATTTTTTTTTTATAGTATGTATTTCGAAAATTTAGTATACTTTAAATGCCCAGATGTCATACTCATTTTGGCTTTGACAACAGCTGATAATCAGATATGGATGTGCTACCGAAATCAACCAATAATGCAAAACAACGCAATTGCGCATTCTCAGTATGCGAAAAAACACTGCTCAAAAAAATAAAGGGAACACTAAAATAACACATCCTAGATCTGAATGAATGAAATAATCTTATTAAATACTTTTTTCTTTACATAGTTGAATGTGCTGACAACAAAATCACACAAAGATTATCAATGGAAATCAAATTTATCAACCCATGGAGGTCTGGATTTGGAGTCACCCTCAAAATTAAAGTGGAAAACCACACTACAGGCTGATCCAACTTTGATGTAATGTCCTTAAAACAAGTCAAAATGAGGCTCAGTAGTGTGTGCCCTCCACGTGCCTGTATGACCTCCCTACAACGCCTGGGCATGCTCCTGATGAGGTGGCGGATGGTCTCCTGAGGGATCTCCTCCCAGACCTGGACTAAAGCATCCGCCAACTCCTGGACAGTCTGTGGTGCAACGTGGCGTTGGTGGATGGAGCAAGACATGATGTCCCAGATGTGCTCAATTGGATTCAGGTCTGGGGAACGGGCGGGCCAGTCCATAGCATCAATGCCTTCCTCTTGCAGGAACTGCTGACACACTCCAGCCACATGAGGTCTAGCATTGTCTTGCATTAGGAGGAACCCAGGGCCAATCGCACCAGCATATGGTCTCACAAGGAGTCTGAGGATCTCATCTCGGTACCTAATGGCAGTCAGTCTACCTCTGGCGAGCACATGGAGGGCTGTGCGGCCCCCCAAAGAAATGCCACCCCACACCATGACTGACCCACCGCCAAACCGGTCATGCTGGAGGATGTTGCAGGCAGCAGAACGTTCTCCACGGCGTCTCCAGACTTTGTCACATGTGCTCAGTGTGAACCTGCTTTCATCTGTGAAGAGCACAGGGCGCCAGTGGCGAATTTGCCAATCTTGGTGTTCTCTGGCAAATGGCAAACGTCCTGCACGGTGTTGGGCTGTAAGCACAACCCCCACCTGTGGACGTCGGGCCCTCATACCACCCTCATGGAGTCTGTTTCTGACCGTTTGAGCAGACACATGCACATTTGTGGCCTGCTGGAGGTCATTTTGCAGGGCTCTGGCAGTGCTCCTCCTGCTCCTCCTTGCACAAAGGCGGAGGTAGCAGTCCTGCTGCTGGGTTGTTGCCCTCCTACGGCCTCCTCCACGTCTCCAGATGTACTGGCCTGTCTCCTGGTAGCGCCTCCAAGCTCTGGACACTACGCTGACAGACACAGCAAACCTTCTTGCCACAGTTCGCATTGATGTGCCATCCTGGATGAGCTGCACTACTGAGCCACTTGTGTGGGTTGTAGACTCCGTCTCATGCTACCACTAGAGTGAAAGCACCGCCAGCATTCAAAAGTGACCAAAACATCAGCCAGGAAGCATAGGAACTGAGAAGTGGTCTGTGGTCACCACCTGCAAAACCAGTCCTTTATTGGGGGTGTCTTGCTAATTGCCTATAATTTCCACCTGTTGTCTATTCCATTTGCACAACAGCATGTGAAATGTATTGTCAATCAGTGTTGCTTCCTAAGTGGACAGTTTGATTTCACAGAAGTGTGATTGACTTAGAGTTACATTGTGTTGTTTAAGTGTTCCCTTTATTTTTTTGAGCAGTGTATAACATTTTAAAGTAAGTGAATTTTCGAAAATTGAGTATGGTTTAAATGCCAGGATGTTATACTCATTTCGGAGCTTCATCTAGTAGAATTTGATGCACACTATTCCACAATGCATTGGAAGAGGTGGGCTGCGAGTGATAGGCCCTAGTTCTCTTCAAGTAGCAAAACAACTAAACTAGGCTACTTAAAACCCGTTCCTGCAGTGGAATGAACAAATCGACCTTGTGGCCTCATGGGTGGAATGTTCAAAATATTTTTCATAAATTAATAATTAATAAACATTATTTTAAAAAACCTGCCAGAAATCCAGTGTTTCTATGTCAAACGGTTTTGTTATATTTCAGTCTTCTGTGATGTATATAAAGTGTAATATTGGGATGCAAACTCAAAATTGAATACATTTCAACTCTATATCAGACATGGTATAGGTGTTCGTTTTTTTTTTTTTAAAGCCAATAACCATGTGTGTGAGGTGTATACTTTTGTTTCAAAGTAGACTTGTTTAAGACTATCAAGAAACACTGAGTGACGCTGATTTAGACCACTGCAGTAAAAGGATAATTGGGAAGATGCCAAATAGCAAAACTTCTGAGGTGGTGTTCAAATGTAGGCTAAGTAGTTTTTGTTCTCCATAAAATGATCACGAGTATTGCATCGTAGGCTTCATCTTTGAAAACAGAAAAAAAAAATTAAAGTGGATTTCTGTTTTCTCATTGGAAAGTGTTTCTTGTTCTCTTGGTTTTCGTCTGAGCTTTTAAACTAAATACTAAAACCATCTTTTGATTTTTTAATGTGTCGGCACCGGGGACTCGGAATGCGGCTGCGTTATTGATGTCATGTTAATCAGGCCTTCGGATTTGAACATATTCATTGTTTTAGTTTTGTAGGCTAGGCTACCTATTTAAAGCTGCAATATGTAACTTTTAGGGTGACCCAACCAAATTCACATGGAAATGTGAGTTATAGATCTGCCTTTCGCATTGAAAGCAAGTCTAAGAAGCAGTAAATCTGTTTTATGTGTGCTATTTCTATGCTTCCCGTTCTTACGTTTCGTTTTTATGTCTTTTACTTTCAGTTTTGTACACCAGCTTCAAACAGCTGAAAATACAATATATTTGGTTATGGAAAATATATTTCACAGCGGTTTGGATGGTTCAATGATTCTCTACACTCTGAGTGCTTGTTTTGTCACATAAACTGAAATTAGGCAAACTTATTAGAATTTTAGCAACCAGGAAATGGGGGGTGATTTCTGCATATTGCACCTTTAATTATTGAATTTATGGATCAAGCCTTAGCAGTCATTCTGATCTCGTTCCCAATGATCAGTGCTTTAGTTTATTATGTTGCTGTCCAGCGGTTCTGAATTTACGATGCACCCGACTGTCCACGTTTTTCTGTGCAATTGCCTATAGATTTGAACATTTGAAAAGTTTTGGTGTGTACTAGGCTATTTTATGTTATTTATATGTTACAGCACTTTGGTTTCACTAATAGATAACTTTTTCCTGTTTCTCCAGTTTTGGCTTTTGTGTCCAGCACCTTCACAAATCAGCTCTGGGTATATTCTACCTATTAACTAATAAATATGTTGAAATGGAACCAAATGATCTGTTTCTGGTTCAGTCCTTTTTAAATAGCATAGATGGGCTATATGGGCTACGGTATAGGGTGAACGTGATAGTCTGCCTCTAACCAGCCTGAGTAGACCTATTCTCCATTTCTATTCTGTTCAGAGTTTAGAGAAATTAATTGAATGGGAATTGAGCTATTATCAGTACATAGTACGCAGTTTAAGTATGCAGTACACTAGAATGGGTATTCGGACACAGCCTCTCACTCACTCGACCCCTATATAAGGGTATGGGGCTGTTTCTGAACAGGGTTTAACTCACTCACTATACCCCTAGACTGTATAAGGGCTGTTTCTGGACTGGACCTATGTAACCAACTCACCAAAGCCCTTCATGGCTTTCCTCAGAACCTCCACATCTCTCAGTGGGTCCGCTCCCGGATAATCCTTGATGCTTCCCCGGAATCCTCTCTGGAAGAACAGGGAAGAAGAGGGCATTTTCCAGATCGCTTTACCCTTTCAGTGTCATTTGCCAGTAAAACTCCTGTCAAATCTCTTATCATTATCTCAAGAAGAAACAGAAAACTATAGAAACACTATCAATATTAGTGCAGAACACTCAGGTGTCCAGGTTGAAACCCATGAATGAAGTATGGACACTTAACAGGACATATACCTGTCCTAAATGGTATTTTGAAGGACTATTGTCACAATAGGGTTAAATCTTCCCAGTGTCTCTTACATTGATGGCAGGTGCGACGGGTATGGCTCCTCCTCCGTATCCTGGCATGGACGGGTTGGGCGACGGGGCTTGAGGGTACCCTGGCATGGGCTGGTTAGGCGCTGGCCCTCCTCCGTATCCTGGCATGGAGGGGTTGGGTGAGGGTGCCTGTGGGTAGCCAGGCATGGGCTGGCCTGGGTAGCCCATGCCTGGGCCTTGAGTCTGGGGCATCTGCCCTCCTGGCTGTGGGTACAGGCATTGGGGCTGTTGGTTAGGGGGCTGGGGGGCATGTTGGGGGTACCCACCAGGGGTGAACATGGCGGGGTTGGGGTTAAAGCCCCCCATGGCTGCTGAGATCTGGTTGGCCTGTGATTGGAGGAGGAGAAATGAGCATCCAATAAAATGTGCACAGACAGGACACTGATTGGTTTCAACTAATATGCATGCAAAGCTGTTTTGTAGATGATCAATAATGTATTATAGATAATACAGCATCTGCTGTTGTGTTTTGATTACAGAGAAAATAAAAGATAATGCAACATAAAGAAATTATACAAAACATGGAGTTTTGAAGGATTACAACAGTGAAATAAGAGGTTGCAGAAAATTATTACATTTTTGAAGCACTATCTTAGCTAATTACGAGCCACATTCACATTCAGGAGCTATCATTTGATGACTTCTGTAATCGCAAAAGTCTTGGTTTCTTGCACATAAATATCAGAAGTCTACTTCCTAAGTTTGAGTTATTCACTGCGTTAGCACACTCTGCCAACCCTGATGTTCTAGCAGTGTCTGAATCCTGGCTCAGGAAGGCCACCAAAAATTCTGAAATTTCCATCCCCAACTATAACATTTTCCGTCTAGATAGAACTGCCAAAGGGGGTGGAGTTGCAATCTACTGTAGAGATAGCCTGCAGAGCTCTATCATACTATCCAGGTCTGTGCCCAAACAGTTTGAGCTTCTACTTCTAAAAATCCACCTTTCCAGAAATAAGTCTCTCACTGTTGCCGCTTGCTACAGACCCCCCTCAGCCCCCAGCTGTGCCCTGGACACCATATGTGAATTGATTGCCCCCCATTTATCCTCTGAGTTTGTACTGCTTGGTGACCTAAATTGGGATATGCTTAATACCCCAGCCATCCTACAATCCAAGCTAGATGCCCTCAACCTCACGCAAATTATCAACGAACCTACCAGGTACAACCCTAAATCCTTAAACATGGGTACCCTCATAGATATCATCCTGACTAACATACCCTCTAAATACACCTCAGCTGTCTTCAACCAGGATCTCAGCGATCACTGCCTTATTGCCTGCGTCCGTAACGGGTCCGCGGTCAAACGACCACCCCTCATCACTGTCAAACGCTCCCTAAAACACTTTAGCGAGGAGGCCTTCCTAATTGACCTGGCCCAGGTATCCTGGATGGATATAGATCTCATTCCGTCAGTAGAGGATGCCTGGTTGTTCCTTAAAAGTAATTTCCTCTCAATCTTAAATAAACATGCCCCATTCAAAAAATACAGAACTAAGAACCGATATAGCCCCTGGTTCTCCTCAGACTTGACTGCCCTTGACCAGCACAAAAACATCCTGTGGCGTACAGCATTAGCATCAAATAGCCCCCGCGATATGCAACTTTTCAGGGAAGTTAGGAACCAATATACACAAGCAGTCAGGAAAGCAAAGGCTAACTTTTTCAAACAGAAATTTGCATCCTGTAGCACTAACTCCAAAAAGTTTTGGGACACTGTAAAGTCCATGGAGAATAAGAGCACTTCCTCCCAGCTGCCCACTGCACTGAGGCTAGGAAACACTATCACCACCGATAAATCTACAATAATCGAGAATTTCAACAAGCATTTTGCTACAGCTGGCCATGCTTTCCATCTGGCTACCACTAACCCGGCCACCAACTCTGCACCCTCTGCTGCAACTTGCCCATGCCCCCCCCGCTTCTCCTTCACACAAATTCAGACAGCTGATGTTTTGAAAGCGCTGCAAAATCTGGACCCCTACAAATCAGCTGGGCTAGACAATCTGGACCCTTTCTTTCTAAAAATAGCCGCCGAAATTGTCGCAACCCCTATTACTAGTCTGTTCAACCTCTCTTTCATAACGTCTGAGATCCCCAGAGATTGGAAAGCTGCCGCGGTCATCCCCCTCTTCAAAGGGGGTGACACTCTAGATCCAAACTGCTACAGACCTATATCCATCCTGCCCTGCCTTTCGAAAGTATTCGAAAGCCAAGTTAACAAACAGATCATCGACCATTTCGAATACCACCGTACCTTCTCCGCTATGCAATCCGGTTTCCGAGCTGGTCACGGGTGCACTTCAGCCACGCTCAAGGTCCTAAACGATATTATAACCACGATTGATAATAGACAGTACTGTGCAGCCGTCTTCATCGACCTGGCCAAGGCTTTCGACTCTGTCAACCACCGCATTCTTATTGGCAGACTAAATAGCCTTGGTTTCTCAAATGACTGCCTCGCCTGGTTCACCAACTACTTCTCAGATAGAGTTCAGTGTGTCAAATCGGAGGGCCTGTTGTCTGGACCTATGGCAGTCTCTATGGGGGTGCCACAGGGTTCAATTCTTGGGCCGACACTTTTCTCCGTGTATATCAATGATGTCGCTCTTGCTGCTGGTGACTCTCAGATCCACCTCTACGCAGACGACACCATTTTGTATACATCTGGCCCTTCATTGGACACTGTGTTAACAAACCTCCAAACGAGCTTCAATGCCATACAACAATCCTTCAGTAGCCTTCAACTGCTCTTAAACACTAGTAAAACTAAATGCATGCTTTTCAATCGAACGCTGCTAGCACCCGCCCACCCGACTAGAATCACCACTCTCGACGGGTCTGACCTAGAGTATGTGGACAACTACAAATATCTAGGTGTCTGGTTAGACTGTAAACTCAACTTCCAGACTCACATAAAGAATCTCCAATCCAAAGTTAAATCTAGAATCGGCTTCCTATTTCGCAACAAAGCCTCCTTCACTCATGCTGCCAAACATGCCCTCGTAAAACTGACTATCCTACCGATCCTTGACTTCGGCGATGTCATTTACAAAATAGCCTCCAACACTCTACTCAGCAAATTGGATGTAGTCTATCACAGTGCCATCCGTTTTGTCTCCAAAGCCCCATACACTACCCACCACTGTGACCTGTACGCTCTTGTTGGCTGGTCCTCACTACATGTTCGTCGTCAAACCCACTGGCTCCAGGCCATCTATAAATCACTGCTAGGCAAATCCCCGCCTTATCTTAGCTCATTGGTCACCATAGCAGCACCCACCCGTAGTCTGCGCTCCAGCAGGTATATCTCACTGGTCATTCCCAAAGCCAACACCTCCTTTGGCCGCCATTCCTTCCAGTTCTCTGCTGCCAATGACTGGAACGAATTGCAAAAATCTCTGAAGCTGGAGACTCTTATCTCCCTCAATAACTTTAAGCATCAGTTGTCAGAGCACCTTACCGATCACTGCACCTGTACACAGCCCATCTGAAATTAGCCCACCCAACTACCTCATCCCTATATTGTTATTTATTTTGCTCTTTTGCACCCCAGTATCTCTATTTGCACATCATCTCTTGCACATCTAGCATTCCAGTGTTAATACTATTGTAATTATTCTGCACTATAGCCTATTTATTGCCTTACCTCCATAACTTGCTACATTTGCACACACTGTATATATTTTTTCTGTTGTATTTCTGACTTTATGTTTTTTTTACCCCATATGTAACTCTGTGTTGTTTTTATTGCACTACTTTGCTTTATCTTGGCCAGGTCGCAGTTGTAAATGAGAACCTGTTCTCAACTGGCTTACCTGGTTAAATAAAGGTGAAATAAAAAAATAATAAAAAAAACATTATTTTCGTCATGCAAGAGATTTTGAAGAAAGGTTAACAAGAAAGCTGCAACACAGATCGAAGATTAAAATATGATACTTTTTTATAAAAGTCTTACCAGTCAATAATTGGGATGTGATTTCCAATATTGGCCATGCAATTCATGCTAACTGAAATATTTAACGCAATCATCTGAAGGGGATGAAGTACAAGCATGTTGAGAATATTCTCTGTGTAATTCGGGGGGGGTGGGTGTATTTTCATGCCAGACTTACCATGGCTGGAAGATTGCCTGCGTTGAATCCAGGGTTGGACAGATTATCAACACCTATGGTGGGGAAACCAGCACCACCTCCCCAACTACCTGCAACAGATGACATAGATGGGTGTATATGTCACTAAACTGTTTATGGCAAATCACTGACAAACTGATATAGGATTATTATAATAATAATAGTATGTATGTAGTATGTACTGCTTTGATGTTGTGGCTGTTCTGCTTTTAATCAATCAATCAATCAATGTTGTTACCAAAAAAAAGTGCTGTTTTCAAAACAACATAGAAAGTGCTAAGATTTCATAGAGAGGTTTCAATAAATGTCTGGTGATTGTGCCAGGCTAGAGAGGTAAATACATTGACTTTGGAATGAGACACCAGGACTGGCAATGAACGGTTCACACTTGCCAATATATCTGACTAACCTCGGCTTCTAGTCAGCAGACATGGAATGATTCTCAGGGCACACAGAATTGGAGGACTGTGTCAGACACTAGTTGGTCTGTGAGTGTTGTCTCTCAGCACAGCAGAGGCTGTTTAGAGAACACGCATGCCGCACAACATTAAATCTAAACCTCATGATGATCTCTGGCCCTGAGACAATGGAGGACAGAAGGACTCAGTCTCTGAGCCTGTCAGTCAGTAGCCTGTCCTCTTTTCTTGACCATGTCTTTATGTTTCTGTCCTCAATCTGTCTGTCTGTCTGTCTGTCTGTCTGTCTGTCTGTCTGTCTGTCTGTCTGTCTGTGCCTCCCTTAGATTACATTACATTTCATATACCTTGTACCTATAAAAAATGTTTTAAGCCAACCATGATCTGTTGAGCTGAGGCCTTACCTGCTGGGGGCATGGCTGGGTACCCTCCAGCTCCAGGCTGTGGAGGATAGCCACCAGCCTGAGGGGGGTAACCTCCAGCCTGAGAGGGGTAACCCCCTGCTTGAGGGGGATAGCCGCCTGCCTGAGGTGGGTAACCTCCGGCCTGGGGTGGGTAACCTCCAGCCTGGGGTGGGTAACCTCCGGCCTGGGGTGGGTAACCTCCTGCCTGGGGTGGGTAACCTCCTGCCTGGGGTGGGTAACCTCCGGCCTGGGGTGGGTATCCTGGATAGCTCATGGTTTATGGTCTGAAATAATGAAAAATATCAAAATATAAGGCCTGTTTAATGTGTAAATGCATTTTTGTCTGTTCCTGGTTAGGTCATGATGACAGGAACATCTCCTGGCCTTACAGACACACAATATGGCAGTTGGACACACAATCAGTGCCACGCATCTGTTTGTTGTAAAACAAAGTTTTATGACTCAAATTGTGGCGTGAACACATAGGTTGGTGTTGTGGTGTCCATAGCAACTACAGAGCTAGAAACACGCCCATATACACAGTGGGCCCCTCCACCCTCAATGGAGCTACGCTGAAGAGGAGAAACAAGGCTGAATTCCTCATGATGACCCAAGATTTCAGGAATCTGGGTTCCCTAAGCTGATGGCTTAATTGTTAACATGGGCAATTCATGGGTTGGGTCATACTGTGTGAAATGGAACTACTATGTTCATGAAATTGAGTATTTTCCTGAAATCTAGCGCAAAGAAATGCCATCTGGAAGAAGACATACATACAGTGTGTCTCTCGAATAGTTATTGAGAAATAATTAAATTAAAATGGGAGAATACCTATTCATATAATTTTAAACAAATAAGAGCCAGTGTTGATGTTATTTAAAGCATTGATGTTAGCGCATTTAAAGCCATATTTTACACTGAAATACTACATTTCAATGAATCTCCTTTGCTTCTGTTACTTTTGGTGTTGGCAGTAGAACTGCTTGTTATTTGACAATGATTATGCTGCTGTGTGTGAAAACCCCATATGCCCATTTCATAATATGCCAACTTGCTCCATCCATGGTTCCATGGAGGCATTCCCTTCTCATAATTTGCATTTTAATGACAGTGGAAAGAATGACAGACTGCTGCTGTATTTGAATAGGAACACAGTTCTACATCAGGGGCCTGTTCAGAATTATGTAAGGTTAGGCTATAGAATGTTCAGATAGATATGTATGGTGTAGAACAGATATGATTATCTCTAAGATAGAATAGGGACCATGTCAGCAATATTCACTGTGTTCACTGTTAGATGATACAGTATAATATTTATGGATGTAAGGACTACTTCAGTGTTATCACACCATCACCTCCTATTTAATGTACTGTGCATACGTATTAGACTACAGCCTAAAGGCTTCCTCATACATAGATTCGGTTTACTCATTGCAGAACTCGGCTAGGCGAAGTGAACATCTGTCTTCGCATACTCCCTTAAAATACCTTAGCTTGAAAAACGAGAAAAAAAACTGCAATATTACTGATTGTCCCTCTTGAGACGCTGTAGCCAGTCGGCCTGAAGACGAGGTCTTAGTTGCGCAATTTTACATCTAAGACGTTTGGTGCAGTATTTCTTAAGTGATAAACGGTGCATGAAAACTAGTCGTCTGTCGTTAAAGGACAAACACTTAATTGAAGAATCCCTACCAGTCACCGACGAAGGGTCTATAGCAAAGATGTGTATAACTATAGCTAACTGGTTGAACGCGGCACGTGTATATTTATAACTACATCAAGTTAGCAAGTCGAAAATGTCCGAGTGTCCTAGTTCCAACAATACTTGAACGCAACATTAGACAAGCCTCAAGAATAAAATGTGTCTGCTCGAACTTCACAAAATTTCGAAATAATATATTGAACTGTTTCGACTGGGAAGCATACGGGAAAGCCAATGTCCAAACAGCAATCAACCACGCTGTCGGAAAGTAAGAAGTATGAATGATTCTCATCTAACCCATGTACAAAATACTAATTTTAACACAATGTATTTCCCCTTCTATCAGTGGCCTGAGGCCTACATATTTCAACGAAACAATAGTGTCATACTGGAGTGAAATTGTGACTAACGACATCTCATCAACGCAAAAACCACAGCATTTCACCAAGACCCATGCTCGGCCTACTCACGAAAGCCCATATATTTGTAAGTCGCTCTGGATAAGAGCTAGATTACGTAAATGTAAATATAGGCTATTGCTGTATAGTAATCAAACCTCAAATCAGTGACAAATAAAGGCTAACAGAAGAACTAGGCTACCAACTGACACAATCGCTTTGATAGATTACAATGACATGTGGCACCTTTTCTATTGATAAAATGTGAGGAACGTTACACATTTGTACAAACTGTGTATAAATATAAGTAGCCATATGGGCTCCTTGTGTACACCAACACCCATGTTTGCTGGGGGGATGGGAGTGTTCAATACAATACAAATGATGGTTGTTGGCTGTTGAGGCCTTGAACTGGTACAAAAATAGATGGTTTGAAAATAACTTCCGAGTGACTCCAATGTGTATAGGCAGGCCTATCCAGAACTTCAGACAACTCTTTTGCTGTATGTAGTAGACCCCAAAGATAAATAAGTCGTATTTCCATCCACATGATTGGCCTATTGCACAATATTTGAGGAAATAAATAATTGTAGGCAGTTAAACATTCTAGGCTACTTTACAGATGTAAAATACAAACTCCTTTTTCTAAATGGCATTTTCAATATTTAATAAATAAGAGAATAGGCCGCCGCTTATAATAACGTTTTCGGAATAGCCTACACTGACTACGTCTACACCAAATGACAGCAAAGCAACTGTCAAGATATACAGAAGGAAGATATTGTGCATTTCATCAGTCAACACCGAAACAATGCAAAAAATAAAAATATCAGTACACTTTTGGCCGACTATTAGGCGCCAGCTAAACGTTCAATTCGGTATTTCCTAGTTGTAACAGTCAATTCGGTATTTCCTTGTTGTAAAGGTTTTCTGCACTAGTCCTACTTATCGGAAGAAGAAAAGCCAATTTACCGAAGCTCTGGAAGACCGCCTGTCGCGTTCAGGCAAATTACTCAAACATAATTTCAAATAGGTCTATAACCGTAGGCCTAGCATACTTTATCATGTTCTCTGAGACATTTTGTTATTGCGTAACATATGCTTCGAGGAAGAAGGCTCGCTAGTAAATTAAATATTTCTGAGGAAAGCGACGTGTCTACAAGAAACTGAATTGCGCACGATCGCTACTGGAAATGATTGATCTACATAGCTAGTCACATTCGATTTAACCGAAAAGTGCATTTCGTTTGCTACTTACTTTTGGTTCGCTAGACGCCTCGTCCTGGCGGCGCTGGGCTCTTTTTCAAGCTGTAGACCCTGTATGTATTTAAGGAAGGTGGGTGGGACTCATACTTTCCATTGAGAAACACCCATGAACACAAACAATACAGTAATTGACACACACCACACGGTTGTAACACTCGAGCACTATTGAACGGACAAACGTATGACAGTGACATGTTGGGTGACTCATCGAGTCACTCATCGAGTCATAGAGTATGGTGCAATGGATTGAGAATAGCCTATGGTTCTCTATGCCGGCACAATTATACACTCTTAGGCCTACGGTTTTTTCTATTCAACTGGCAACTGTTCATTTGTCTTGAACAATTGCTGTTCATTTTTGTTTACAGGGGGTATCACACTAGCCTATAATGCCCCGCCTATCTTTCATCACAGCAGTCAACAGCTTTGTGAACTGTTTTGTTTACTCTGGAATAGTCATATTTCATTTACAGTGGAATGAGGTTATTCTCAGCTTGTTATTTAGAATAGACCAGGTCAGCTTTTCTTTCATAAATATAAAGATATGTTTATTACAAAAGTATTACAAAGGTTATTAATAAGGCAAACTGTGAAAAGAGATCAGGCCTATACCAGAGATGGAAGAGGAAGCGAGACACCCCACTCGCTGTTTTTTTCTGGTTCAATTGAAGTCAATGAACTAAGCAGACCAGACCCAGCTGCTATCGCATTGGTGTCTAAGGGAGAGCCACCTCGTTAAGCAGAAAGGAAATTACTTTTTTTTCTCCCAATGGTAAACGGCCTGAGTTAACTGTCTTCATTTATCCACCATCTTTGCCGATGTCTTATAACCATTACCTTATTCCCCTGTGATGCCACAAGAGGGAGTGTGAAGATGTGCTGCTGTTTGTTAGGAGGGTAAGGGTTAGTGTCTGTAGACAAGTCAGGGTTAGTCTGTAGACTAGGTCAGGGTTAGTCTGTAGACTAGGTCAGGGTTAGTGTCTGTAGACAAGTCAGGGTTAGTCTGTAGACTAGGTCAGGGTTAGTCTGTAGACTAGGTCAGGGTTTGCCTGTAGACTAGGTCAGGGTTAGTCTGTAGACTAGGTCAGGGTTAGTCTGTAGACTAGGTCAGCGTTAGTCTGTAGACTAGGTCAGGGTTAGTCTGTAGACTAGGTCAGGGTTAGTCTGTAGACTAGGTCAGGGTTAGTCTCTGTAGACAAGTCAGCGTTAGTCTGTAGACTAGGTCAGGGTTAGTCTGTAGACTAGGTCAGGGTTAGTCTGTAGACTAGGTCAGGGTTAGTCTCTGTAGACAAGTCAGCGTTAGTCTGTAGACTAGGTCAGGGTTAGTCTCTGTAGACAAGTCAGGGTTAGTCTGTAGACTAGGTCAGCGTTAGTCTGTAGACTAGGTCAGGGTTAGTCTCTGTAGACAAGTCAGGGTTAGTCCGTAGACTAGGTCAGGGTTAGTCTGTAGACTAGGTCAGGGTTAGTCTGTAGACTAGGTCAGCGTTAGTCTGTAGACTAGGTCAGGGTTAGTCCATAGACTAGGTCAGGGTTAGTCTGTAGACTAGGTCAGGGTTAGTCTGTAGACTAGGTCAGCGTTAGTCTGTAGACTAGGTCAGCGTTAGTCTGTAGACTAGGTCAGGGTTAGTCTGTAGACTAGGTCAGCGTTAGTCCGTAGACTAGGTCAGGGTTAGTCTGTAGACTAGGTCAGCGTTAGTCTGTAGACTAGGTCAGCGTTAGTCTGTAGACTAGGTCAGGGTTAGTCTGTAGACTAGGTCAGCGTTAGTCCGTAGACTAGGTCAGGGTTAGTCTGTAGACTAGGTCAGCGTTAGTCTGTAGACTAGGTCAGCGTTAGTCTGTAGACTAGGTCAGGGTTAGTCTGTAGACTAGGTCAGCGTTAGTCTGTAGACTAGGTCAGGGTTAGTCTGTAGACTAGGTCAGGGTTAGTCTGTAGACTAGGTCAGGGTTAGTCTGTAGACTAGGTCAGGGTTAGTCTGTAGACTAGGTCAGGGTTAGTCTGTAGACTAGGTCAGCGTTAGTCTCTCTCTCTCTGGATGAACATTCTGCCCATTATCTGCTTTCTTTCCAATCAAATCTAAATATAAGACTGTCTTTAATTGTCTTCCTACTGCTGTTGATGTAAACATGCCTCTCTCAGTGGCAGACAGCGACCAACAAATGATGGACTAGATTTACCAAAGACTGCTGAGCTGCTGCCCTCTGCTGGAACATAGTAATGATTACACAAAGATGGATGAATGAATGCGGATAATAAACTAAGCAGACCAGACCAAGGTGCATTAGTGCCTATGGGAGAGCCACCCCTTAAGCAGACCGGAAAGTGACCATTGTTTTCAATGGTAAATGGCCTGAGTGGTACATCTGTGTTTATCCACCATCTTTGGTCTAGTCTCGAAAATCACAGCTAGGGCAACATGTATGTCGGAACCATAGATATATATATATATAAAAATGTATGCACTCACTACTGTAAGTCGCTCTGGATACATTACAAAAATGTAAATGTAAGATGTTGTATCTGTGCCATTATGGTGTCTGTGACAGCATGGGCAGCGCCATTGTGGCTATCTTCATTTTAAAGTAGTACATTTTCTTCTTCTTTGTATGTTTGAAAAAAGTTTAAAGCTAATATTGATGATTCACAGCCACCTAGAGTGCTGAAGTCTTGAACCAAATCTTGTGTCATTCATTTATTTATTGTGGCCACTAGATGGCGGTGATAGAGCTTAAAGCCATTTACAAACTAGGCAAACCAATTTGAAGAAGAATACAATGCTCTGATCATTGGCTGATCACGTCCCAACCCATAGGAATCCCCACCCAGTTGACTACTTTAAAATGGTGGAAGCCCTCAATGGCAATGTCCATGCAAAAACAGTTTATTTCCAAGTAATGATCTCTATACATCTTTATGGAGAAGCCACATCCCTGATTGGCAGATGGCTGGCAACCCTGATTAGAAGCAGGATGCAACGTTTTGGAAATTTCAGATAGAAATGGGCTATGTAGAACAAACATGCCTCTCTGACATGTAGAATAAGGAATTAAATGGGCTCTATTCATAGCATTTCAATTAGCAACTTAGTTCTCTACAAATGTTGTTATTGAATTATTTGATTTTTTTCTACCCAGTGAAGAGGGCTGTTATGTATGCTATCCTGATGAAGTAACAAATATATATATATATCTATAGTGCGGACCATCACACTGTTTTACTTACTGCTGTGGGGGTTCCAGACTGGTGAAACCATAATGATCACAAATGTTTTTATCATACTTACTTCCATTTATTATATAATAATATTAATGTTGTTGGGTTAAAGTTGTTGGGCGGCAGGTAGCCTACATTTTTACATTTACATTTTCGTCATTTAGCAGACGCTCTTATCCAGAGCGACTTACAAATTGGGTTAGAGC
The DNA here is from genome assembly GCF_964263955.1 of Coregonus lavaretus. Lineage (NCBI taxonomy): Eukaryota > Metazoa > Chordata > Actinopteri > Salmoniformes > Salmonidae > Coregonus > Coregonus lavaretus. The sequence goes on along the minus strand of NC_140023.1, from coordinate 859,353 downwards.
GTTGGGCCAGTAACCAAAAGGTCGCTGATTGTGCCCTTGAGCCAGGCACTTAACCGTAATTTGCTCCGGGGGCACCGTAGTACTATGGCTGTCCCTGTAAAACAACACATCTTTACTGCACCTATCCGGTGTATGTGACAATAAAACATATGTATACAGTACCAGTCAAAAGTTTGGACACACCTACTCATTCAAGGGAGATTTACTGTGTTCAGTGAGTCTTCAACCACAATGCTAATCAATACAATACTGATGCATTCAATGCTAATCAATACTGTAAATAGGCCTACTCTGAATCAGATCACTCAACAACATTCATTAATCGTTATCCTCAACTACCTCAACTAGCCGGTGCCCCCGCACATTGACTCTGCACCGGTACTCCCCTGTATATAGCCTCCCTACTGTTATTTTATTTTACTTCTGCTCTTTTTTTCTCAACACTTTTTTGTTGTTGTTGTTTTATTTTACTTTTTTATAAAAAAATAAATGCATTGTTGGTTAAGGGCTGTAAGTAAGCATTTCACGGTAATGCCTACACCTGTTGTATTCGGAGCATGTGGCAAATAAAATTTGATTTGATTTGATCTCTAGCAACCCAATGTTCAAAGTTGTGTTTACTTTATAAGAGGGAGGGCCTGCCCCCCTCAGTTGCAGATAGCAATACGCCTACATTTTATGAGTTTAACCCAAGGCTCTTAGCCACTATAATTGATTTACAAATACAAATTGGTTTTATTTAAGGCATTTTCATTATTTGTAGACAAACTTACGCAAAGTGATTTATTTTGATTTAGTCCAAGATCTCCACAGGCACAGACCAAACCAAAACCAGGTTCAGGCCCACGATTAGGCCTACCACAACCCAGTATGTTTTTTTATTAGACGTTTTCCAACATCAAGATATGAACTCTTTCTGCCTCAATATAAACCACACAGAGACGATAGAAAGAGAAATAACTATGGTAACTACTGTATCCAGGGAACAAACCCTGGTCATAGACGCAGCTCAAACCACAGATGTCCTCCAACCTAAAGTGTTAAAGTTAGCTCAGGAAGCTGTTGTACCACAAGGCAGGTTTCTGGTAAACTAACTCATTCCAAGAAATGTAGAGAATTGAGAGGGCAGGTGCTGCAGAGATGGAGTGATGACTGCCTTCTACTTAGAGATGAAAGCTGGTCATAGACGCAGCTCAAAACCACAGATGTCCTCCAACCTAAAGTGTTAAAGTTAGCTGAGGAAGCTGCTGTACCACAAGGCAGGTTTCTGTTAAACTAACTCATTCCATGACATCATGTTAAACACTGAGCTATACATAGAATGAAATAAAACTATCTGAAAATATACCTAGATGGGATCACATCAGATACATACTTTATTTTTTATTATCAGTTCAATTCAATGTCTGTAAATTCTGGTCATTCGGTTCAGTTCGTTTTGATGTCACTTTAATCATTCTCATCAAATCAAATTTTATTTGTCACAAACACATGTTATTGCGGGTGTAGCGAACTGCAAGTGAGTATACAGTATTGACTGCCACACCCTTCTGCCACATCCCAGCAGACACCCTACGTTTTTGGTCTCTCCGTCTCTCAACGCCGCCACCTGGGGAGGAATTTTTTTAATAGTTTACACAAAGAAAGATTTCGTAACGACTCTCTAGGTCTATCATGTGGGGAAGGGGGCTCATTGGGAAAGTATGGGGGGGAGTTGCCCCTGGTTCAGTTACCTCTGATTGGCCACTAGTTTTGGGGGTTGAGGGCGGTCAGAGCGAGTCAGATTGAATGGACCACGATAACCATTCCTCTGAGTTCTACCAAGTTATTAGAGTGAGCCAGATGCCCCTCTGTTAGCCTACCATCTTGTCGTTCTTCTAGTTAGTTAGCTAGCTAAGGAGTGGACCCACTAATGCTACATTAACTATACACTAACTTTACACAACTGCATTTTATATTTGTAGAGTTTCTAATCGTTTTTCCAGCTAAGGAGTGTTCAAGAGTTAAGGGGTTTCCAGAAGGAGCCGTCTAGATGTAGGCTAACCTTAGGCTGTGCCCCAAATGGTCCATAAGGCTCTGGTCTAAAGTAGTGCACTATATATGGAATAGGGTGGCATTTTGGACACAACCTTAGAGAGACCTGAATCCAATCTCTGTCACTTTGCATTTGCTTGACAACAGGAACTCAACATTTCCATAAAGATCCCTAAAAATGTTTAACCATCTGACCTGTCTGGTTGTAACTGAAAGAGCAGCAGATGTCCGCAGCCTGTTTATCCTCAGAAGTGCTGCTTTTCCTGGCCTGTAAAACAAAGGTAAGACACTGGGCAAACATTGGTTGAATCAACATTCAAAAAATTTTCCACATCATAACAAAACAATTCAATGTGATGATGTTGAATCAAAATGGAAAACTGATTGCATTTGCAAAAAGTAATCAACGTAAGGGAATTTTGTATTTTTTTAACCCGACTTTTAACCTAAATCCAATGAGATGGTGATTTTTTTAGTTAATTTCACGTTGAATCCATTTTAGTTGACAACTCAACCAAATGTAAATCAAAACTTGATGTTCAAATTACGTCTGTGCCCATCTACTGACATTTTAATCACATATTAGAAATGGCTTACAATAAATAATCTAGCATTGATAATCGATAATAGTGTGTGGAAACTACAAACCTCAATGAAACATAACTTCGATATCCTTGATTTTTCGTTCTTTTGAGCAGGTGGATTTTGTCTAGACGGCTCAGACTTTTGATTGCGTTTCCATGGGGACAAGAGGTAGGGCTGGTGAGAAGGGATAATGGGTGTTGCTCAGAGTTCTTCACAAAGTGTCAGAAACACCAGAGGAGTTCTCTCAGACTCAGAGAGACTTGCAGACTGACTCCAATGATCCAGCAGCTTTTGGGTTAGCATCTCTGAAACATTCATACACATCTCCTGGTCTGCCAGAAGGACATCAGCTCTTTGCTTCTGATTTGAAGGAACTATGTGGACAAAGTGGAGGTAGATATGCTGCCAGTGACTCTGTCTTGTCTGGATTTGTCCGGTTGTCTCAGTTTGATTTTGATATCGATGCATCTTTGAGATCTTCTTGAAATATGTTTTGGACTCGCAGGTGGTCTGCCAGAGCTTCACGTGTAGAAAGCAGCTCTGTGTTCCCACAGATCTTGTCTAAGAATACTGTAAGAGTCTCATTCAAGAGATCCCCAGGGGTGAAGTTTGTCTGCTAGGACTGCACTTTGTTCAGCTGTAGTTTGGGTTTCACACAGGCAAATGCATCTACAGTTGAAGTCGGAAGTTTACATACACTTAGGTTGGAGTCATTAAAACTAGTTTTTCAACCACTCCACACATTTCTTGTTAACAAACTATAGTTTTGGCAAGTCGGTTAGGACATCTACTTTGTGCATGACACAAGTAATTTTTCCAACAATTGTTTACAGACAGATTATTTCACATATAATTCACTGTATCACAATTCCAGTGGGTCAGAAGTTTACATACACTAAGTTGACTGTGCCTTTAAACAGCTTGGAAAATTCCAGAAAATGATGTCATGGCTTTAGAAGCTTCTGATAGGCTAATTGACATCATTTGAGTCCATTGGAGGTGTACCTGTGGATGTATTTCAAGGCCTACCTTCAAACTCAGTGCCTCTTTGCTTGACATCATGGGAAAATCAAAAGTAATCAGCCAAGTTTATACGCAAGTATAAACACCATGGAACCACGCAGCTGTCATACCGCTCAGGAAGGAGACGCGTTCTGTCTCCTAGAGATGAACGTACTTTGGTGCGAAAAGTGCAAATCAATCCCAGAACAACAGCAAAGGACCTTGTGAAGATGCTGGAGGAAATGGGTACAAAAGTATCTATAGCCACAGTAAAACGAGTCCTATATCGACATAACCTGAAAGGCCGCTCAGCAAGGAAGAAGCCACTGCTCCAAGACCGCCATAAAAAAGACAAACTACGGTTTGCAACTGCACATGGGGACAAAGATCGTACTTTTTGGAGAAATGTTCTCTGGTCTGAAGAAACAAAAATATAACTGTTTGGCCATAATGACCATCGTTATGTTTGGAGTTAAAAGAGGAAGGCTTGCAAACCGAAGAACACCATCCCAATCGTGAAGCACAGGGGTGGCAGCATCATGCTGTGGGGGTGCTTTGCTGCAGGAGGGACTGGTGCACTTCACAAAATAGATGGCATCATGAGGAAGGAAAATTATGTGGATATATTGAAGCAACATCTAAAGACATCAGTCAGGAAGTTAAAGCTTGGTCACAAATGGGTCTTCCAAATGGACAATGACCCCAAGCATACTTCCAAAGTTGTGGCAAAATGGCTTAAGGACAACAAAGTCAAGATATTGGAGTGGCCATCACAAAGCCCTGACCTCAATCCTATAGAACATTTGTGGGCAGAACTGAAAAAGTGTGTGCGAGCAAGGAGGCCAACAATCCTGACTCAGTTACACCAGCTCTGTCAGGAGGAATGGGCCAGAATTCACCCAACTTATAGTGGGAAGCTTGTGGAAGGCTACCGGAAACGTTTGACCCAAGTTAAACAATTTAAAGGCAATGCTACGAAATACTAATTGAGTGTATGTGAACTTCTGACCCACTGGGAATGTGATGAAAGCAATAAAAGCTGAAATAAATCATTCTCTCTACTATTATTCTGACATTTCACATTCTTAAAATAAAGTGGTGATCCTAACTGACCTAAGACAGGGAATTTTTACTAGGATTAAATGTCAGGAATTGTGAAAAACTGAGTTGAAATGTATTTGGCTAAGGTGTATGTAAACGTCAGACTTCAACTGTACCTTGCAAAGATCAGTTCTCAACCTATTCTGGGGATTGCTCTCAGCACATTCTGGTCCAGTCTCAAAACAGCAGGGGACTATATGTTTCAACATCACAAACACTGCTGGTGCTCTGTATACCTTTTGTTGTATACAAGTATGGCTTGACGGTGTAGAGGTGTTGTGTGTCTGAGAGACTAAGCTTGAGGAAGAGCTTGAGGCTGAGGACTGTTGAGAACAAACCACAAGTTGATTAATCTCTCTTGTGACCGCTGTAGTAATGGCAGTGGTCAGCTTCATGTTCCCGTTGCTTAGGGCTCTTCTCAGTGTAAAGTAGGAACCTGTTTGCCCTACCATCGCTATGAAGTGACTTCACAATCCTAGGCCTTCATCTGGAGTAGTGCAGTAGCAGGTCCTTCATGGTCTCCACAGTATCTATGGTTATTTTCAACAGCTGGTTGCTAGCCAGGTCCTGCAGTACAGATGTCACTATCCCGAAAGCCATGTCACTCAGGGTCGCCCTAGCTGATCTTTCAGAGGTTCACGACCCCAGGGTCCAATGTCCATCAGAAGGTTGGCGACCAGGTCGACCACCACTTCTCTGGCAGGAAGCAATGGAGACAAGGGCTGACTTTCGTCCTCGGTCATGGCTGTCTCTATGTCACTGAAAACCCTGCGGGCAGTTCTGATGTCTTCGAATGAGAGGGGTTGGTTCCGAGAGCATAGCTCTTTAGATCATGTCTCCTCATCTGAGTCAGAATCATAGCTGTGACCAGGTGTTCTTGAAACGTCCCATGAAACGTGTCTAGAACATTAATATTTGATATTCTGAGAACATGGTAACCATGTTCTGGGTATGTTCTGTTTGACATTAAGGGAATGTTTTCCTAACTGTAACGCCAAAATATATTCTCTGCTTCTCTGACACATGGCTTTTGGACAAGATACCCCCATGGGTATCCAACTCGATCGATTCTCCATTCATCGAGCAGACAGGACAGTGGACTCAGGGAAATCAAGAGGGGGAGGGGTTTGTCTCTTCATCAACAACAAATGGTGTGCTGACTCGAGCGCAGTGGAAGTCTCGACCCAACTGCCAACCCTTCTACCTCCCGAGGAAGTTTTCAGCTATTATTGTGGCTGTTGTATACATTCCACCTCAGGACAAGAAAAATAACAAGCTGGCACTTAACGAACTGTACAAGGCTTTAAACAAGCAGAAAAACTTGCACCCGGAGGCTGCTTTTCTTGTTGCTGTGTCATTAAGACACGTGAAGCCCAACCCATCAACACGTCTCCTTCGCCATTAGGGGTGATAAAGTCCTACACCCACAATCAAGCAAATGGGGCCCTCTCTCGTCCCCCATTCGGCAAATCAGATCATGACTCCGTACTCCTGCTTCCTGTTTACAACCAGAAGCTCAAACAGGAAGTACCCGTGACTCGCTCCGTTGAGAAATGTAATCAGAATCAGAAATTATGCTACAGGACTGCTTTGCTAGCGCTAATTGGAATATGTTCAGAGACTCCGCTGATAACATTGACGAGCTAACCACCTCCGTCGCTGGCTTCATTAGGAAATGCATCGGCGAAGTTGGCCCCACAGTGAAGGTTTGCTGCTTCCCCAATCAAAAGCCATGGATTAACACTGAGGTTGGCGCTAAGCTAAAGGACAGGGCTACCGCACACAGGGCTATTGCAGACAACCCTGAGGCTACGGCTGAGGACAGGAACAAGTACAGGAAGTCCCGCTACAACCTCCACAGTCATCAAATGGATATAGGAATAAGGTGGAATCCTAATACACAGGCTCCAACATCCGCTGCATGTGGCAGGGGCTACAGTCCATTACTGATTAGCCGTGATCTGCCCAACAATGCCTCTAGCAGACGAACTCAATGCATTTTATGCACGCTTCGACAACAACAACACAGTGCCGTGCGTGAGCAGTGGTGAAAAAAGTACCCAATTGTCATACTTGAGTAAAAGTAAAGATACTGTACCTTAATAGAAAATTACTCAAGTAAAAGTGAAAGTCACCCAGTAAAATCCTACTTGAGTAAAAGTCTAAAAGTATTTGGTTTGAAATATACTTAAGTATCAAAAGTAAATGTAATTGCTAAAATATACTTCAGTATCAAAAGTAAAAGTATAAACAATTTCAAATTCCTTATATTAAGCAAACCAGACAGCACCATTTTCATGTTTTTTTAATTTACGGATAGCCAGGGGCACACTCCAACACTCAGACATCATTTACAAACAAAACATTTGTGTTTAGTGAGTCCCCCAGATCAGACGCAGTAGGGATGACCAGGGATGTTCTCTTGATAAGTGTGTGAATTGGACCATTTTACTGTCCTGCTAATCATTCAAAATGTAACAAGCATTTTTGGGTGTCATGGAAAAGGTATGTAGTAAAAAGTACAATATTTTCTTTTGGAATGTAGTGAAGTAAAAGTTGTCAAAAATTTAAATAGTAAAGTAAAGTACAGATACCAAAAAAACGACTATTTTTACTTAAGTACTTTACACCGACTGGGACAAGGACTGGGACAAGGAGAGATTGAAAATGACCGTGAATATGCCTGCCAGCTGTTCTACGCATGGTCTGAGAACGCGCGCCCTGGAATACTGTGCGGCCCCACCGACCCAGAGGACTGGGTGATCTCGCTCTCTGAGGCCGACGTGAGTAAGGTTTTTAATCACAAGGCCGCGGGGGCGCACAGTATTCCAGGGTGCGCGTTCTCAGAGCATGCGTAGAACAGCTGGCAGGCATATTCACGGTCATTTTCAATCTCTCCTTGTCCCAGTCTGTAATCCCCACGTCTTAAGCTGACCACCATCATTCCTGTTCCCGAGAACTCTTAAGGCTTCATGCCACAATGACTAACGCGCTGTAGCACTCACATCTGTAATTAGGAAGTGCTTTGAAAGGGTGGTTATGGCACACATCAACTCCATCATCCCAGACACCCTAGACCCACTCCAATTTGCATACCACCCCAACAGATCCATAGATGACGCAATCTCAATTACACTCCACATTGCCCTACCCACCTAGATAAGAGGAATACCAATGTGAGAATGCTGTTCATTGACTACAGCTCAGCGTTCAACACCATTGTCCCCTCCAAGCTCGTCACCAAGCTTAGGACACTGATCACCGGCGACGATGAGACAGCCTACAGGGAGGAGGTCAGTGACCTGACAGTGTGGGGCCAGAACAACAACCTCTCCCTCAACGTCAGTAAGACCAAGGAGCTGATCGTGGACTACAGGAAACAGGGGGGCGAGCATGCCCCCATCCACATCGATGGGGCTACAGTGGAGCAGGTAGAGAGCTTCAAGTTCCTCAGTGTCCAAATCACTAAGAACTTCAAATGGTCCACACACGCGCACAGTCAGGAGGTTGAAAAGGTTTGGCATGTCCTCCAAAAGTTCTACAGCTGCACCATTGAGAGCATCTTGACTGGCTGCATCACCGCTTGGTATGGCAACAGCACCGCATTAGATTACATGGCGCTACAGAGCGTGGTGCGGACAGCCCAGTACATCACTGGGGCCGAGCTCCCTGCCATCCAGGATCTCTATGTCAGGCGGTGTGAAAGAAAGGCCTGGAAAATTGGGCCTTCCGGTGCATCAAGTCTGATGGCTCCTGAACAGCTTCTATCCCTAAGCTATAAGACTGCTAAATAGCTAACAAGTTGACCCTTGTATTTTATTTTTGCACTGTCTCTATGCACACTCACAGGACTCTTCACACTCACGCACACTGACACTCCAACACACGGACGCATACACACACTTCATTTGCTCACACACACACATAACATGCACACACGTTTACAGTATACTGACTCTACACACACGCACACACACTCACATACAATCATCATATACGCTGCAGCTACTCTGTTTATATCCTAATGGCTAGTAACCCCTATACATACAATATCTCCCTCCATCACTCCAGTATACCTGCACATTGTAAATATGGTATTGGAGCTGACCCTGTATACAGCTTACTTATTACTTTGTCATGTTCTTCTTATTTCTTATTTTTATTTCTCGTGTGTTTTTGTTCTACCTTCTGTTATTTTTAGTACTACTTTGATATTGATTACTGCATTGTTAGGTTTAGAGCTTGCAAGAAAGGCATTTCACTGTACTTGTGCACGTGACATTAGAACTTGAAACTTTAAAACATGCCAAAAAAGTTATCAGAAGGTTTTTGCTAACATAGATGGAATGTTTCAAAAAAATTAACCAAGAAAAAAAGAAAAAAACGTTTGTCTCTCTGTGTTTCATACATTTCCTTCAATTGGCAAGAGAAATCATCAGAGCGAGTGAAACAGCGCCCCTCTGTCTCTGTATGTGTAGGCCATCTATCTGATGCTGTCTGGTCAGAAAGAGTATGATATTGTTGCCGCCCGTAGCATTGAATGCAAAGGAAGCCAGCTAGCATTTGGCCTCCCTTGATAATTTTTAAAATAAATTAATAGCCAATCAGCGTTGGGATAAACAGAGTGAGCTCAGCTGTGAATGGTCCTGGTGCACCAAAAAAAGTTTCAAGGGAAGCTAGTTTAGATTTGGCTTCGGCCCAATCAGATCAAAAGTCAAACGCCATTATTGACAGAAAACTTGAATAGTTGCATCTAGTTGTGTTGTTGTCCTCCGGTGGCTAGCTAGCTAGCTAAAATCGTCCCTTTCCTAAATTAGCCATCGATGGAGATAGGGATTTGGACTTCTAGTTTTACTTAATTCTTGTACTGGCCAATGATTATAACGGCAATTCTGATCCAACCATAAATTCATACATTGTTGTGCCCCTGGCATGAGAGGATGGAAGTTCAACATGTAGCTAGATGTAGTATGCTAATGTTAACTAGCTTGCATGGCGTATCGTTGCCCATGAAAGGAAGTTAGGCTAGGGAGCGTAGTGAGTCATAGACCATTTAGGCAACATGAAAGAGGAGGAGAGCATTGGTGTTTTCTATGTGCATGCACACACACACACACACACACGCACATGCACACACACGCACATGCACACACGCACACGCACACACACACACACACATAAATCAGTGCCATGGACAGCCACCTCATATTTAGCTTAGGTTGATTGGACTAGATTGTTTTTGGTATCTTTTATTTATCACTGTACTAGACTAAGCATAGGTGATTAGATTATGTTGAAATGTTGAAGTTGAAATGGTGCTGGAATAGTGGAGGCAGCCAATGAAATCCGCGTCTCGCTGGAAGCCCCGCCTTGCACAGGTGATAAGCGTGAGGTTCACATTCATTCCTTCAGTTTAATACCGCTCTTCACCGAGCCCAGGAACAGGCGGCGGGGGGCCAAACAGGTGTTGTACCTCGCTTCCCTCCTTCAGGGAACAGTAGTTATAGTCATAATGTTACGTTCACTTTCAGTCAGTCGACTTCGGTTCAACATACTAAGGGGAAATATAATCACGCCCAAGCCGACCCCAACGGATACTAAATGAAACAGCCCATGGCAGACCACCCAGACCTGACCCTGCCACGTGTGGCAGTCTGGGTATTGCGCACACGGCACACTGCCTAGTGACTTTCCCCTGTACCAGCTGTATGGACACTTGGAGCAGTGACATCCAAGCGATAAAACCTCACAAAAGTGATGCCCAACTCGCTGCAGCACAAATATCTCCTACCCTTTAACCCTTGCCTCTTGCTGCTACAGCGCCTTCAGGAAGTAATAATAATAATAATAATAATAATATGCAATTTAGCAGGAAGTATTCACACTCCTTGACTTTTTCCACATTTTGTTGTGTTACAGTCTGAATTTAAAATGGATTAAATTGAGATTTTGTGTCACTGGTCTATACACAAAACCCCATAATTGTGACGTATACACTGGGAGTCAGGAAGCAGGTGCAGAAGGTGAGTTTAATAATGAGAATCATGGAGAAGCGTACTGAACGTGAACAAAACCAATACTGCCTGATGACTGAGGCTACTGAGGGCTAAATAAAGGGAGAGTAATCAAGGTGATAATGAGGTCCAGGTGTAAGTAACGATGGGGAGCAGGTGTGCGTAATGATGATCTTCAGGACCGGTGGTTAGTAGACCGGTGACGTCGAGCGCCGGAGCGGGGGTAGGCGTGACAATAATGTAAAAGTGGAATTATGTTTTTAGAAATGTTTACTAATTAATAAAAAATGATACGCTGAAATCTCTTGAGTCAATACGTTTTCAACCCCTTTGTTATGGCAAGCCTAAATAAGTTCAGGAGTAAAAATGTGCCTAACAAGTCACATAATAAGTTGCATGGACTCTGTGTGCAATAATAGTGTTTAACATGATTTGTGACTACCTCATCTCTGTACCCCACACATACAATTATCATGGATTTCACCATGAGTCCAATGGTGACTTTAAAACAGTTACAGAGTTTAATGGCTGTGATAGGAGAAAACTGAGGATGGATCAACAACATTGTAGTTACTCCACAATACTAACCTAAATTACAGAGTAAAAAGAAGGAAGCCTGTACAGAATAAATATATTCCAAAACATGCACCCTTTTTGCAATAAGGCACTAAAGTAAAATGCAAAATATTTGGCAAAGAAATTCACTTTATGTTGTGAATATAAAGTGTTATGTTTGGGGTAAATCCAACACAACACATCACTGACTACTACTCTTCATATTTTCAAGCATGGTGGTGGCTGCATCATGTTATGGGTTTTTGATGATAAAAATAAATGGAATAGAGCTAAGCACAGGCAAAATCCTAGAGGAAAACCTGGTTCAGTCTGCTTTCCAACAGACACTGGGAGACAAATTCACCTTTCAGTAGGACAATAATCTAACACACAAGGCCAAATATACACTGGAGTTGCTTACCAAGACTGCATTTAATGAGTGGCCTAGTTACAGTTTTGACTTAAATCGGCTTGAAAATCTATGGCAAAACTTGAAAATGGCTGTCTAGCAATGATCAACAACCAACTTGACAGAGCTTGAAGAATTAAAAAAAGAATAATGTGCAAATATTGTACAATCCAGGTGTGCAAAGCTCTTAGAGACTGACCCCAAAATACTAACAGCTGTAATCACTGCCAAAGGTGATTCTAACATGTATTGACTCAGGGGGTTGAATAATTATGTAGTCAAGATATGTTAATGTTTTATTTTTTATATTTATTTTTACAAATGTTAGAATTTTTCTTCCACTTCCACATTACAGAGTATTTTGCGTAGATCGTTGACAAAAAAAAAAGACAATTAAATCCATTTGAATCCCACGTTGTAACACAACAAAATGTGGAAAAAGTAAAGGGGTGTGAATACTTTCTGAGTACCACAGTATGAGTCATAATAGCCTCCACAATCAAGTGGGAGAGACGGTGCTTAAAGAGCGCCCTGCCCGAGCTGAATTAGCAAAACAACAAAAAGCTGGCCATAGCTCTGACTTTCGGGGCGAAGGCCGCATTTGGATCCGTTTAGCCGAGGCCAAAGCCATGAGCAGGGAGGTTCTTTAGGAGAGGATCTTCCCCCAGTTGGTTCTGAACAGAACAAGCCGGCCCGACTAAAGCAGGGGGAAGCACCTGAGCGCCAGATACACAGTTAGGAGCTCCAGGTGTTTGATATGCAGTGCGCTCCGCGCCAGTGTCCATACCCCCGAATCAAGTTGCCTTAGTACAGCACACCCCACCCTCGGAGGGATGCATCTGTCGGGATCACCTTGCGGGATACAACTCAGCCCATATAGCAGAGGGTCCCACCACTAGGCCATGGCCCGTAGGCCTGACAGGGACACCCGTAGAGACCGGCTTAGGCTGTGAGATGCGTACAGGGGAGTGGCTAGCACTCAGCGCTTGAAGGGCCGCATCAACAATAGCCCCAGGGGAACGACTTCCATCACAGAAGCCATCAACACCAGTAGGTGTACAGATATAGGATACATTTGAGCCAGTTTGCTGCAGCTGGAAAATAATCCTGTAGCAACAGGAAATGTGAATTATTACAGTATGTGGATTATAATTAATGGCCATCTTTTGTAAGGGTTGATACATTTTTCTTTAGGGCAAATCAAGTCTGGCATTTTAAAGTGGAAATTACAAACTTTAGCAGTCTTTTTAAACCTTGAATACACTACAAGTTTTCATGTCTTGCTGTGCTGTGCAAAAATTCTCAGCAAGAAAAAAGTGATCAAACTAAGATCCTACATCTGTAGGCACTGGCGAAAAGGCACTGTGACCCAGCCGAAATTTGGCTAAGCAGAGCTGGAACTCTCCATGGCGATAGAAAAGCGCGATACACGAGTGAGTCTAGTTCGACACCCAGAAACAGAATGTGCTGAGATGGAGTCAGACATAATTTACCATTAATTTCTATACGGCACAAAATAATCTCCATCACAACCAAAGTAAACAGCAAATGCATCCAACAAATTTATAGAGTCACAAGCATGATGTAGTCATTGCGTTCTATGAATATGGGACCAAATACTTCACTTTTTAATACTTGAATACACATATAAGTAAATTTGTCCCAATACTTTTGCGCCCCTAAAATGGGGGGACTATGTACAAAAACGGCGGTCATTTCTAAACGGTTCACCCGATATGGATGCTAATACCCTCAAATTAAAGCTGTCAGTCTGCAGTTTAACTTCATAGTCATTGTTTTATTTCAAATCCAAACTTTTAAAGTATAGAGACAAAATAAGAAAAATGCTTCACTGTCCCAATAATTATGGAGGGCACTGTATATCACTCCTTGGCCTATCCCTCTGTACTGGCACAGATCTACCTCTCAGGATCCCTCCCCCTTGCACAGGAGGTTGGTGGCACATTAATTGGGGAGGACGGGTTTGTGGTAATAGCTGGAGTGGAATCAGTGGAATGGTATCAAATACATCAAACACATGGTTTCCATGTGTTTGATACCATTCCATTTACTCCATTCCAGACATTATTATGAGCTGTCCTCCCCTCAGCAGCCTCCACTGCCCCCTTGACCCATCTTTCTCTACTTTCTTCACTGCCTCAGCATACGACACCCTCTGCACTACTCTAACCCTGGCAACCTCAACCTGCCTCTCTTGCACCAGACATTTCTGATCCCCAGCCCCATGGGCACCCCTACAATTAACACATACCACTTCTTTCCCCAATACTACACATTCCTTCTGCACACTTCTCACACCTAGGAACCTCCCTCCCACACACTGCTGCCACATGCCCATAAGCTTGACACCTGTAACAACATAATGGATTCGGCACAAAAGCTTGTATGGGATAACTGAAATATCCTAACATCACTTTGTCGGGCAAAGATTCAACATCAAAACTCAAAAGAGCAGACATTGCCTTTTGTGTTTCAACCCTCACGCCACCCTGTCTGCGTAGCACCAAACGACGAGCATCACAAACACCGGGAATCTTCCCCTTCAGCCGGTCCACTTTTACAGCTACCCCAGTAATCACTCCTTTCAATGGCGCTCTTTTCTTGAGAGAAAATCAAGTCACATCACTTGTCCCCATTCGTGTGGCGTGGAGCGCCTGCTCCCTCTGACCAGCAGAAACACTCCTACCGTCACAGACTCACTTTTATCCAGACCATCGGTGCAAGCCTCGGGCTCCGAGGAACTTTACCACACCTGCCACCTCCGATAATTCGCCCTCATTCACTTTCATTTTGCCTCCAGACCTCAAGCCGGCGTACGGCTCACTCTGCTTACACTTTCCAACATTCTTCTTCGACAAACCATCTCCCTTTTTTTCGCCATCTTCAACCGATTAAAACTCATCCTCTACCTCCCTCACTCCCTTCGACCTCCTCCACCACTCATTTATCGCCCTCCAGGTTCCCTTGGAGAGTTCATCAACGAGCTTGACGCCTTGATAAGTTCCTTTCCTGAGGATGGCTCACCCCTCACAGTTCTGGGTGACTTTAACCTCCCTACGTCTGCCTTTGACTCATTTCTCTCTGCCTCCTTCTTTCCACTCCTTTCCTCTTTTGACCTCACCCTCTCACCGTCCCCCCCTACTCACAAGGCAGGCAATACGCTTGACCTTATCTTTACTAGATGCTGTTCTTTTACTAATCTCACTGCAACTCCCCTCAAAGTCTCCGACCACTACTTTGTATCATTTTCTCTCTCGCTCTCCTCCAACACTACTCACTCTGCCCGTACTCTGCCTTCACTCTCTCTCTCCCGCTACTCTCTCCTCTTCCATCCTATCATCTCTTCCCTCTGCTAAATCCTTCTCCCTCCGATCTCCTGATTCTGCCTCCTCAACCCTCCTCTCCTCCCTTTCTGCATCTTTTGACTCTCTACGTCCCCTATCCTCCCGGCCGGCTTGGTCCTCCCCTCCTGTTCCGTGGCTTGACGACTCATTGCGAGCTCACAGAAGAGGGCTCCGGGCAGCCGAGCGGAAATGGAGGAAAACTAGACTCCCTGCGGACCTTTAATCTTTTCACTCCCTCCTCTCTACATTCTCTTCCTCTGTTTCCACTGCTAAAGCCACTTTCTACCACTCTAAATTTCAAGCCTCTGTCTCTAACCCTAGGAAGCTCTTTGCCACCTTCTCCGCCCTGCTGAATCCTCCTCCTCCTCCCCCTCCCTCATCCCTCTCTGTGGATGACTTTGTCAACCATTTTGAAAAGAAGGTTGATGACATCCGATCCTAATTTATTAAGTCAAATGACACCGCTGGTCCTGCTCACACTGCCCTACCCTATGCTTTGACTTCTTTCTCCCCTCTCTCTCCAGATGAAATCTTGCGACTTGTGATGGCCGGCCGCCCAACAACCTGCCCGCTTGACCCTATCCCCTCCTCTCTTCTCCAGACTATTTCCGGAGACCTTCTCCCTTACCTCACCTCGCTCATCAACTCATCCTTGACCGCTGGCCATGTCCCTTCCATCTTCAAGAGAGCGAGAGTTGCACCCCTCCTCAAAAAACCTACACTCGATCCCTCCGATGTCAACAACTACAGACCAGTATCCCTTTCTTTTCTCTCCAAAACTCTTGAGCGTGCCATCTCTAGCCAACTCTCCTGCTATCTCTCTCAGAATGACCTTCTTGATCCAAACCAGTCAGGTTTCAAGACTGGTCATTCAACTGAGACTGCTCTTCTCTGTGTCACGGAGGCTCTCCGCACTGCTAAAGCTAACTCTCTCTCTCCTCTGCTCTTATCCTTCTAGACCTATCCGCTTCTTTGATACTGTGAACCATCAGATCCTCCTCTCCACCCTCTCCGAGTTGGGCATCTCCGGCGCTGCTCACTCTTGGATTGCGTCCTACCTGACAGGTCTCTCCTACCAGGTGGCGTGGCGAGAATCTGTCTCCGCACCACGCGCTCGCACCACTAGTGTCCCCCAGGGCTCAGTTCTAGGCCCTCTCCTATTCTCTCTATACACCAAGTCACTTGGCTCTGTCATATCCTCACATGGTCTCTCCTATCATTGCTACGCAGACGACACACAATTAATTTTCTCCTTTCCACCTTCTGATAACCAGGTGGCGAATCGCATCTCTGCATGTCTGGCTGACATATCAGTGTGGATGTCGGATCACCACCTCAAGCTGAACCTCGGCAAGACGGAGCTGCTCTTCCTCCCGGGGAAGGACTGCCCGCTCCATGATCTCGCCATCACGGTTGACAACTCCATTGTGTCCTCCTCCCAGAGTGCAAAGAACCTTGGCGTGACCCTGGACAACACCCTGTCGTTCTCCGCTAACATCAAAGCGGTGACCCGATCCTGCAGGTTCATGCTCTACAACATTCGCAGAGTACGACCCTACCTTACACAGAAAGCGGCACAGGTCCTAATCCAGGCACTTGTCATCTCCCGTCTGGATTACTGTAACTCGCTGTTGGCTGGGCTCCCTGCCTGTGCCATTAAACCCCTTGAACTTATCCAGAACGCTGCAGCCCGTCTGGTGTTCAACCTTCCCAAGTTCTCTCATGTCACCCCGCTCCTCCACACACTCCACTGGCTTCCAGTTGAGGCTCGCATCTACTACAAGACCATGGTGCTTGCCTACGGAGCTGTGAGGGGAACGGCACCTCCTTACCTTCAGGCTCTGATCAGACCCTACACCCAAACGAGGGCACTACGTTCATCCACCTCTGGCCTGCTAGCTCCCCTACCTCTACGGAAGCACAGTTCTCACTCAGCCCAGTCAAAGCTATTCGCTGCTCTGGCACCCCAATGGTGGAACAAGCTCCCCCACGACGCCAGGACAGCGGAGTCACTGACCACCTTCCGGAGACACTTGATACCCTACCTCTTTAAGGAATACCTGGAATAGTATAAAGTAATCCTTCTTCCCCCACCCCCCCCCAAAAAAAAACACACTG
>NC_140023.1:829670-839670 GCF_964263955.1 Coregonus lavaretus | reverse complement strand
CCTTAACCACACTGCTAACCCTATGCCTAACCCTAACCTTAACCACACTGCTAACCCTATGCTTAACCCTAACCTTAACCACACTGCTAACCCTAATGCCTAACCCTAACCTTAACCACACTGCTAACCCTATGCTTAACCCTAACCTTAACCACACTGCTAACCCTATGCCTAACCCTAACCTTAACCACACTGATAACCCTATGCTTAACCCTAAGCTTAACCACACTGCTAACCCTATGCCTAACCCTAACCTTAACCACACTGCTAACCTTAATGCCTAACCCTAACCACACTGCTAACCCTAATGCCTAACCCTAATCTTAACCACACTGCTAACCCTAATGCTTAATCCTAACCTTAACCACACTGCTAACCCTATGCTTAACCCTAACCTTAACCACACTGCTAACCCTATGCTTAACCCTAACCTTAACCATACTGCTAACCCTATGCTTAACCCTAACCTTAACCACACTGCTAACTCTATGCTTAACCCTAACCTTAACCACACTGCTAACCCTATGCTTAACCCTAACCTTAACCACACTGCTAACCCTATGCTTAACCCTAACCTTAACCACACTGCTAACCCTATGCTTAACCCTAACCTTAACCACACTGCTAACCCTAATGCCTAACCCTAATCTTAACCACACTGCTAACCCTATGTCTGACCCTAACCTTAACCACACTGCTAACCCTAATGCTTAACCCTAACCTTAACCACACTGCTAACCCTATGCCTAATCCTAACCTTAAAGACCAAAAAGCTCATTTTTGTTTTCATGAATTTTTACAATATAGCCAATTTCGACTTTGTGGCTGTGGTAACTTGTGAAACTCAAGGGGTACCTCAACTAATGGTTATCCTTGGGACGCCCGTACCCTAAACCCTAACCCCTACCCTTACCTGTAACCCTTACCTAACCTTAACCCTAATCTTAACCCTTTCCTTAAACGTTTGAAACGTCAACTTCAATGGGGTGACGTCAGAGTTAGGACGTCCCAAGGACACAGTTTAGACATTTTCTTGCCTTTGGCATCGGTTACCCCACTCTCCCCTAGCGGGAAAAAAATGAATAAACTGCAGTGTTTCTCAAAAGATTAGACTTGGCCTAGAACAAATAAATGAATAATTCTAGCTAAGGAAAACTGCATGCAATTCAATAACATAGCAATGCATTCAACATACACATTACATACCATACAAACAAAGTACTGTATGTATTGATTACTATTGCCAATTTAATGTAGTAACGTTGCATTGAGTCAGGTGACTGCCATCAGCTGATTGCCTCCAGACAGACAGATTATGGCCGACCAGTCAGAAGCTCAATTAGGAAACGGCTGAGTTTAGCATAATCGATTCTCTTTTTACGCCTTCTGGGGCTCATATTTCACTATCGTGGACAACATTTGCCAACAGTTACTAAGGTGAGTTTAATAAGAATATCGCTGAAAGAGCGTGAGTACGCTCTCAATGCATCATTGCCTAGTTAGCCAGTCCCAGGCGGTGCATAAACGTTCCTTCAACTAACTAACTATCTATCATTCCAAATGACTTTTTGCGAAAGCTTGTGACTTCCCAATGAAACATTGCACCAACAATGTTCGTAAGCTAGTTTGCTAGCTAACGTTAACTAATCTGTCTTGCTTACATTGCAATAAAGCAGCCAGTGGAGACAATTTATTTAACTCGCATTTGCCAATCCATGCCTGTGTTGATAGGTCGCTATCAAGTTGTATCATTTGGGCTGCTTATTGACATATCAGGTAATGGATCGCCAAGTGTGGGAGAGACCCTGGACCTTGGAAGAGATGCGACAGACCAGCGCCAACTGGTCCCTGGCTGCAGACTCAGGAGTAGGCTAAGTGGAATTTGTTTATGGCCCTCATTTAGGCTTTGGTTATTATCTCTTGACTTATTCCGTTTCTGAATAACCGACTGTTTCTTCTGCATTTAACAATGTGTCATCTGCTGCCTTGGCAAGACAGCAACAAGGTGGCTGAAGCAGAAATAGACTGGCAGGCAGGCTCTCAGCCTCTGAATCTACATGTTATGGGTAGAGCAATCACATAGCATTGTAAACAGTAACACAACAGATTAACTACCTATATCTCTGTTGCAAAGACAATGTCCGCTACTGGACAAAAAGATACTGTTGAATAGATGAAGATTAAACAGCGGTTCGTATCCCCTCCTGCACAGCTCTTCCTGTTCCTGCAAGACTTCTCTCAGAGGATGCTGTCAAAGACTCATGAGATAGAGAAGCAGCTGGATGGACTGATCAGAGACAGCAAGGCCACAGACTGCTGCCTGCACACCGTCTTTAACGACTTCCTCATGCTCTCCAACACACAATTCATTGAAAACGTACGTTGTGGTGTGGACCGGAAATACCATGTCCGTGTTCATTAGAGCATTTTAACGGTAGAGAGCGGACTGAAACAGGGAAAGGACTACCTGTACTTGACTTTTCTAATAAGTAACACATATTTATTTATTTTTTGCTTCAAATGTATGTTTTACTACAGTGTGCCCAAATGAACACGACCCATGTCTTGTTCCTCTGTTGAGCTAGGTGCCCCTCTTCTTTAGAGGATGGCTGTGCCGTGTTTGACATTATCCAGGTTTTTTGAAACTTCACAAGCTTTTAACAAAATTAAGAAAAGATGAATCGTGCTACATGGTACGGAACTATGAGGAACTGATTCCTCTTGTGTTTAATTATGTGGCTGCTCATGATTCCTCCTCTTTTTCTTGACTATCACAGGGTGCTGTGTTACATTGATAGATACTAACTCATTCTTCTTGTATTGATTGTGTGATATGTTATTGATCTTTGTGTTTGTTTGTTGACCTCATCAGAGAGTGTATGATGAGGAGGTGGAGGAGCCCGGGCCAAAGCCTGAGGCCTTGGAGAGACCGCCTGAGCAGGTAAATCATCGACCTACTTCTTCCTTGATGTGTTACGATGTTATGTATAGCCCTGTGACATCGTGATTTCCTCCCCGGGGATAGTTAAATTCAATTTCCCCGCGGGAGAAGACTCGTGAGCAGAAGGAAGCCGAGCTGATTCCTAAGGTCCAGGAAGCAGTGAACTACGGTCTGAGGGTGCTGGACTCTGCCTTTGAGCAGCTAGATATCAAGGCAGGAAACTCTGACTCAGAGGACGAGGAGGCCACAGACAGAGTGGAGCCCATACTGGAACCCAAGGTGAGGGTGGAATCATCTGGAAACATACAGGATTAGAGAGAGAATTCAAGTTGCTTACTTCCAGATATCGCGTTAGGACTAATACCTGCCCAGTACAGTCAAGGGAGGATGGCCAATTTTTCTACGCCATTATTCTTTTGATCTCTCTTTGGGGTCTAGGCCGTGTTAAGCACTTTGTGACTGTTGATGTACACTTTTTATTTTTAGACTAACATTTGATTTGAATGATTCTGCCCGTATTGACCAATGATGTTATCTCTTGCCGCTTCTTCCCCACTCTTTCTTTCTCCAACCCACCTCTCTCTCTCTCTCTCTGTAGGACCTGTATGTGGACAGGCCTTTACCGTATCTGATTGGCTCTCAGCTCTTTATGGCGCAAGACGACATAGGACTGGGAGACCTCTCCAGTGAAGGTAGGTCACCTCACCTCTACGTTCTTCATGTACTATTTCTACTGAAGGAGGGTGTGTGTGTTCTTTGCATGTGTTTATGTTGTTAGTGTTCAACACTCTTCCAAGCATAGTGTTTCTAGTCTAACATTAGTCATGTTTCTCAGAGAGAAAGTGAAACTGATGTAATTTTTTATTTCACAGAAATGTCAATCGACAGCGATCGAGAGAGCGTCATCGAGAGCGGAGATGGCAAAGATGTGGGCGTAAGTCTTTTTCATCTTTTCATCCAGAAAGAGTCAGATGTTTTTTTAACAGAGTGAAGTTGGCATTATTGTACATCCTCAAAATAAGTTGAAAATACTGACAATTTGATTTAGATAACTTTATTATCCCTGTGGTGTTTGTGACAGCAGTCAGATGACGACTTTGACCAGGAGGTGGAGGGGCCAGGCAGCATTAAGAAGGTGAAGGTCAATTTCACTGTGACTGTCAGGGTCAACGTTCAAACCCAGAGTTAGTGGATATCTCTGTGATAACAATAAAAAAACATACAGGATTGTATCTCTGTGTGCACAATTCTGACAATGGATGATTAGGGTATTTGCCAATTTAATCAATGATGTAACACAACAGAAAAGTGTGTGATTGATTGAATCCTACCTACACTCTGGACACTGGCATGCTGTTGTTCATGGCGACGATGGTAATGATAACACCTTAGTGAGGATTGTGATGTTATTTGCAACCTCATGGATGACATTGAATGATTTCCCCTGCAGAAGTCGTCTATGTTGAGTGTTGAGGAGGACGAGGAGGGGGATTCAGACATATTTGGAGAATCGGACAGCGATGAAGATGACAGAAAGGTATGTTTGATTATAGTTTGCTGGTGGAGACTGATACTAACATTATTACGGACAGATAATTTATTAAATGTAACTATCCTTTATCTAGGTAAGTCAACATTGCTAATACATTAGTTTTATGACTTGAGGGAACATAATGGATGTGTCATGTCTCAGCTATTGAATGTAGATGTAAATGTGAAATATTTTTGTCCCCTTGCATTAATATTGATGTTCTATTCCACCTCTCTTTTACGGAAGTCTTTGTGTCACATTCAGAACACAGGACCATCATCCTTTGCTGATGAGCTGGCCGCCAGAATCAAAGGGGAACCTATCAGCAAGCCGGAGGGAGATCGCACATGTATGTTTGTTTGATATTACCTGTATTGCAAATTATTCATTATCACCTCCACAATTTCTTGGTTTATCTTAAACATATAATGCTTTCTGTATGAGCTCATCTGCTAGCCTGGGTACCAGTGTGTTTCTGCTAGCCTGGGTACCAGTGTGTTTCTGCTAGCCTGGGTACCAGTGTGTTTCTGCTAGCCTGGGTACCAGTGTGTTTCTGCTAGCCTGGGTACCAGTGTGTTTCTGCTAGCCTGGGTACCAGTGTGTTTCTGCTTTAGCCAACTTATTGCCAAATGATCGTAGTGCCCTGTGTTTTGTGCATTAATGTGACATGCCTGGATTTTTTTATTGAAAGCTTTTTCATCAATATGTCCCCTTTTTCTTTTTGTGACAGATGGTCCAGCACCACCCTAAGACAATTGCTTGAATTTTTGATGTAATTCTCAATTCAGGCTTAAAATACAGGATAACGTCTTGCTATGTCATATGACTGCACAAAACAGTCTGGCACCCAGATCTAATGATACACTGCACTCAATTGAAGAACAATCTGCCTAAATTCATGTATCTGTCCTCTCTGTTTTGATTATTATGGTCACTGTTTGCTCCATACAAGTTTCAAGATGTGTTTTCTGTTGGCACGTTTGTACATAATGTAGGTCATACATCAAATGTGATGTCATAATGCAAATAATGTCTCAGTCTTGGCAGATTACAACAGCACATACATGTTTCACTACATATCATTGTTCTGCATGTGCATGCTCATGTTTCCTTCCCCGTGTCACTTCTCTGAAGCGTTGTCGTCTGCCTCTAAGAAGAACAGTAAAGCAAAGAAGGAGCCCAAGCCTGAGTGGCCACCGGGTAGGACAGCAATTCACTCACTTATCTAAAATAGTTTTCTTTACTACGCATTGTGTACAAGCACCTAATCTCACACTATGTATCCATTTATATTGTATCTGCTAAGCTAACTGTTACTTCATAACACTTCAGTCAGAAGAGCATCAGTGGAGTTGGTCTCGCTGCAAAGTGACTGAATTAGATATAATTTCACAAGCAGTCATGACATTGCGGTATTTACCAGTAATTTCATTGACTTGTTGTTGTTGACACCTGTTTGTGTTGTTGTAGCTGTTGAAGATGACAGCGAGGAGTTGTTCGGGCTGCCCAAGATGGAGGATGAGAACTTCTCTCCGTTTGGAGGGAAAGGAAGCCTCTTCAGCGGAGGGAGAGGACTGTTTGATGATGAGGAGGTAGGCTCACCTGAACGCCATTTTGTAGCTTACATATCTTACTTTTTACATGTTACTTAACCATTGTAATTTCACATAAGATGATGGATAGAAATCAATAAGCGAACCGTTCAAAGAAAACAATCAATCTACAGCCTGTTAAATGCTCCCAAAGAGTACATGAAATGAGTTTTGTCTGAAACCATAGTGACCCTAATGATATGACGTTTGTTGTCCAGGGGGATCTGTTCTCTGTAGCAGAGGAGAAGACCTCAGGTAATAATAGCCATACAACCATCTGTTGAAACGCCAAGGCTGTTTTCATTAGGGCACACTTTAGATGTTTCAGATAGTAGCTTTCCATTTCTCTCAGTTTCGGGATGTTTTCTTATAAGTGAATTGAGAATGTTGTGCAATGGCTGTGGTCACTGTTTCTAATTTAATTTTCGTGGGTTACCTTATTCATTTTGAGAAATGCTTTTTCCTGGACGGTATAGAGACTTTGACCTGTTAACAGAACCTGTATGTCTCTGTTGTGTTTCTGCCAGAACCTGTCAAGCCTGCTACGAAGATTCCTTCAGGGGCTGTGTCAATATTCCCAGGTAACAGAAACATACCCCAAGGACAGCGAAGGCCTTTCAAAGATGATAAAGATGATTACATAGTAATAACAGGGTTACTCAGGAATGGGAAGGACACTTTTCTGGGGCTTGAGGACATAATGCCTCTTTAGATTTGGTCTTGCCTTTCTGAAACGGAATTGGATTTATTCAATTCAAACTAAATACTACTACAAAACACGACTACAGACAGTCTACGATGTTGACAATTCTGTGATGGTATTGACAAGTTCATCCTCTACAGATTTGATCTGACAAGTCTATCCTGTCCTGTTCTTTCCCCATAGAGAACAGCCTGTTTGGCACTCCCAATGACTCAGACTCAGTGGAGGGTAGAGAAAGAGGTATCCCAGACAAACCCAACAAGACCCAGACATCAGCCCCTAGAAAGACCGCAGGAGGAGGAGGAGGAAGAGGAGGAGGAGGAGGAGGAGGAGGGGGGCTGTTCGATGAGGAGGATGTCTTCTTCACCGGTAAAAGCCTTAAAAAGTCCAGCTCAGGTAAGTCAGTCGAACCGTAACCTCTCTTTCTAACACGGTGGGCAAGATCCGAACTTGAGATCAACGATCGTAAATATCAGTGAAAATCTTACGTTGACATCACGCTAATACATAATTTACTCTTACAGTGAGGGGAAAAAAGTATTTGATCCCCTGCTGATTTTGTACGTTTGCCCACTGACAATGAAATGATCAGTCTATAATTTTAATGGTAGGTTTATTTGAACAGTGAGAGACAGAATAACAACAAAAAAATCCAGAAAAACGCATGTCAAAAATGTTATAAATTGATTAGCATTTTAATGAGGGAAATAAGTATTTGACCCCCTCTCAATCAGACAGATTTCTGGCTCCCGGGTGTCTTTTATACAGGTAACGAGCTGAGATTAGGAGCACACTCTTAAAGGGAGTGCTCCTAATCTCAGTTTGTTACCTGTATAAACAACACCTGTCCACAGAAGCAATCAATCAATCAGATTCCAAACTCTCCTCCATGGCCAAGACCAAAGAGCTCTCCAAGGATGTCAGGGACAAGATTGTAGACCTATACAAGGCTGGAATGGGCTACAAGACCATCGCCAAGCAGCTTGGTGAGAAGGTGACAACAGTTGGTGCGATTATTCGCAAATGGAAGAAACACAAAATAGCTGTCAATCTCCCTCGGCCTGGGGCTCCATGCAAGAACACACCTCGTGGAGTTGCAATGATCATGAGAACGGTGAGGAATCAGCCCAGAACTACACAGTAGGATCTTGTCAATGATCTCAAGGCAGCTGGGACCATAGTCACCAAGAAAACAATTGGTAACACACTACACCGTGAAGGACTGAAATCCTGCAGCGCCCACAAGGTCCCCCTGCTTAAGAAAGTACATATACAGGGCCGTCTGAAGTTTGCCAATTAACATCTGAATGATTCAGAGGAGAACTGGGTGGAAGTGTTGTGGTCAGACAAGACCAAAATCGAGCTCTTTGGCATCAACTCAACTCGCCGTGTTTGGAGGAGGAGGAGGAATGCTGCCTATGACCCCAAGAACACCATCCCCACCGTCAAACATGGAGGTGGAAACATTATGCTTTGGGGGTGTTTTTCTGCTAAGGGGACAGGACAACTTCACTGCATCAAAGGGACGATGGACGGGGCCATGTACCGTCAAATCTTGGGTGAGAACCTCCTTCCCTCAGCCAGGGCATTGAAAATGGGTCGTGGATGGGTATTCCAGCATGACAATGACCCAAAACACACGGCCAAGGCAACAAAGGAGTGGCTCAAGAAGAAGCACATTAAGGTCCTGGAGTGGCCTAGCCAGTCTCCAGACCTTAATCCCATAGAAAATCTGTGGAGGGAGCTAAATGTTCGAGTTGCCAAACGTCAGCCTCGAAAACCTTAATGACTTGGAGAAGATCTGCAAAGAGGAGTGGGACAGAATCCCTCCTGAGATGTGTGCAAAACTGGTGGTCAACTACAAGAAACGTCTGACCTCTGTGATTGCCAACAAGGGTTTTGCCACCAAGTACTAAGTCATGTTTTGCAGAGGGGTCAAATAGTTATTTCCCTCATTAAAATGCAAATCAATTTATAACATTTTTGACATGCGTTTTTCTGGATTTTTGTTGTTGTTATTCTGTCTCTCACTGTTCAAATAAACCTACCATTAAAATTATAGACTGATCATGTCTTTGTCAGTGGGCAAACATACAAAATCAGCAGGGGATAAAATACTTTTTTCCCTCACTGTAGGTATGTGAATCAAGTTTTCACCTTATTTTTCATTCATGCAGTAAGTTTCACATCTTAGATCTTGCCACACTATGACTGTCTTTAGCACAAGCACTCATAATGTGTTGCCACCTGTGTTCAGCTGGACAGGAGAAACTCAAGCAGAAGAAGACAGGGGATCTGTTTGGAGGAGGTGATGAAGATGAGGATGGTGACATATTCAGTGAGAGCTACGGCGCTCAGAGCAGGAGGGAGGTGGTGGAGGAGGTGAAAAAGGTGAATATACACACGTGTACAGAGCATTGTTTTTACGTATGCTGTATCATAGGGCCTCCACTCACTGCTTTAGAATGTAGAGAAAAACTGGGTAATTCAACAGGGTGCTACGAAAGTCATGTCAAAATGTTGTAGAGTTCTATTGAGCAGTGACCACTTTTTGATCATGCCTGTGATGACATTCCATTTACTCTAAACATGCTAAATTCTCTGAGTAAATTGTCTAACCTTTGAACCATCTCTGGTAGTGACATGGGGTTTAGACTATTGTTTTTCTGACACAATTCTCTATTGAATGGACATATTTGTATATACCTTGAATTAATTAATACTTTTATGGGTGAACATCTTACATATTAAGTGGGATACTTGTTGATTGACTAACATTATTAGCGTGATCATGGTTATTAATTTAGGGGACTTGGGTATCATGATTACATGTTGCTTACTTACAGTAGTGTTGATGAGTTGCACTGATGATGGTTGTTGGTTTCAGTGATGAGTTGTGCTGAGGATGATGATGGTTGCTGTGATGAGGATGATGATGGTTGTGCTGAGGATGATGGTTGTTGGTTGTGTTTAGATGCCAGCAGGAGGTGTCTCCATGTTTGGTCCTGGTACCAAGAGCCTGCTGACTGAGGCACTGAAGAAACAACAGCCCTCCACCAGCCAAGAGTCAGAGGAGGTGGGAGTCCTCTTTCATCCATTCCATCATCTCTTTCTTCCATCTCTTTATCTATCTGCATTCTTTCTTTCTTTCTTTCTTTCTTTCTTTCTTTTCTTTCTTTCTTCTTTTTCTTTTCTTTCTTTCTTTTCTTTCTTTCTTTCTTTCTTCTTTCTTT
>NC_140023.1:779819-829470 GCF_964263955.1 Coregonus lavaretus | reverse complement strand
GACCGGCGACACTAAAGCTGCCAGTTGGAAACAAGACACTTTTTCGTAGCTATTAAGTAGTAGATTCCCAAATGCCCAATAAAAGCACAGGCATTAAGCTGGAATTGTGTAGTAATGTGACTAGGACATGTGTTCACCACTCAAATCATCACTACTCAAATCATCACTACTCAAATCATCACTACTCAAATTACAAAATCATCAGTACTGACTTACCACTCATGTACAGTGGGGAAAAAAAGTATTTAGTCAGCCACCAATTGTGCAAGTTCTCCCACTTAAAAAGATGAGAGAGGCCTGTAATTTTCATCATAGGTACACGTCAACTATGACAGACAAATTGAGAAAAAAAATTCCAGAAAATCACATTGTAGGATTTTTTATGAATTTATTTGCAAATTATGGTGGAAAATAAGTATTTGGTCACCTACAAACAAGCAAGATTTCTGGCTCTCACAGACCTGTAACTTCTTCTTTAAGAGGCTCCTCTGTCCTCCACTCGTTACCTGTATTAATGGCCCCTGTTTGAACTTGTTATCAGTATAAAAGACACCTGTCCACAACCTCAAACAGTCACACTCCAAACTCCACTATGGCCAAGACCAAAGAGCTGTCAAAGGACACCAGAAACAAAATTGTAGACCTGCATCAGGCTGGGAAGACTGAATCTGCAATAGGTAAGCAGCTTGGTTTGAAGAAATCAACTGTGGGAGCAATTATTAGGAAATGGAAGACATACAAGACCACTGATAATCTCCCTCGATCTGGGGCTCCACGCAAGATCTCACCCCGTGGGGTCAAAATGATCACAAGAACGGTGAGCAAAAATCCCAGAACCACACGGGGGGACCTAGTGAATGACCTGCAGAGAGCTGGGACCAAAGTAACAAAGCCTACCATCAGTAACACACTACGCCGCCAGGGACTCAAATCCTGCAGTGCCAGACGTGTCCCCCTGCTTAAGCCAGTACATGTCCAGGCCCGTCTGAAGTTTGCTAGAGTGCATTTGGATGATCCAGAAGAGGATTGGGATAATGTCATATGGTCAGATGAAACCAAAATATAACTTTTTGGTAAAAACTCAACTCGTCATGTTTGGAGGACAAAGAATGCTGAGTTGCATCCAAAGAACACCCTACCTACTGTGAAGCATGGGGGTGGAAACATCATGCTTTGGGGCTGTTTTTCTGCAAAGGGACCAGGACGACTGATCCGTGTAAAGGAAAGAATGAATGGGGCCATGTATCGTGAGATTTTGAGTGAAAACCTCCTTCCATCAGCAAGGGCATTGAAGATGAAACGTGGCTGGGTCTTTCAGCATGACAATGATCCCAAACACACCGCCCGGGCAACGAAGGAGTGGCTTCGTAAGAAGCATTTCAAGGTCCTGGAGTGGCCTAGCCAGTCTCCAGATCTCAACCCCATAGAAAATCTTTGGAGGGAGTTGAAAGTCCGTGTTGCCCAGCGACAGCCCCAAAACATCACTGCTCTAGAGGAGATCTGCATGGAGGAATGGGCCAAAATACCAGCAACAGTGTGTGAAAACCTTGTGAAGACTTACAGAAAACGTTTGACCTGTGTCATTGCCAACAATAGGTATATAACAAAGTATTGAGAAACTTTTGTTATTGAACAAATACTTATTTTCCACCATAATTTGCAAATAAATTCATTAAAAATCCTACAATGTGATTTTCTGGATTTTTTTTTCTCATTTTGTCTGTCATAGTTGACGTGTACCTATGATGAAAATTATAGGCCTCTCTCATCTTTTTAAGTGGGAGAACATGCACAATTGATGGCTGACTAAATACTTTTTTTCCCCACTGTATGTAGTGAAACGTAGAACTTGTAAGGTAGTGATGAATACTAAGTTCATTTTTTTTTCCTCAATGAGGCTGTAGCGATATACTGCCACCAGGTGGTGACTAGAAACAATTACATAATATGAACTATTACAATTTGATGGTTCTTGAAAATATATATGAATGCTTGAAAATGTACTTGAAAGTCCTTGAATTTGAATTGCCACTGTCTGTACGAACCCTGTAGGATGTTCGGGGTGATCATGAAACATGATAAAGATATTGTATATGCTTTATTGTTTTACAGTTTTAACCCCACCTTTCTGTCCCTGTCTTTCTACAGATATGTCCAACCATCCCTAAGAGTCAGTCCAAGCCTGAACCCACACCTCAGAGCAAAGCCAGCAAAGCTCCTCTGTCCATCTTTGATGACGAGGAGGAAGAGGTGAGAAGATGAGCCTGACCTATATCAGTCCATAAAATATGATTAATTTGCATCTTCATATCTAACCACTTCCTTTCATCATGCAGGATCTGTTTGCGTCTGCAAAGAAGTCTAAACCAAGCCAGGCTGAAGCCGTCACACCACATGTCAAAAAACATCTCTCTATCGCCCTCTTCAGTGATGACAAGGTAATGGGAGGGAACGGAACCTTGCTACATAAACTTCAGTTCAACTTCAGCCTTTCAGAAAATAATGCCTAGCCCCCTCCTGTAGCCACTCCCCCTTTGGTATTCACAGATCTGAAATAACTGGAGAGGTGTGTGGGCAATTCCACGGTAACGGAGTGATACTGAGACTCCGTTTTTACCATTTTAAAAAGGTATGTAAAAAAAAAAAAAAATAAATAAAAAAAAAAAAATGATTGCAAAGTTAAACAAACCATACAACTCTAGGCACAAGGAAAACACATTTACTTGAAGAACAGTACAGATGTAAAGTTTGGTAACAGAATGAGGGCACCAACAGCACAAACTGTCATTCTGTTACCAAACTTTGCATCTGCACTGTTCTTCAAGTAAATGTGTTTTTGTAACAATTTCTGTGGAAATTGTTAAACGTTGTCCTTGTGCATAGGGTTGTATGGTTTGTTTAACTTTTTAATCATTGGTTTTTGTTTGACATACATTTTAAAGTGAAAGATCTGAGTCTCTGCATCAGTCTGTAACCGTGGAATTGCCCATAGCCAATATGGTGATGGCAACTCCATCCAATGGGCTTAGGACAGCTTCAGATATGAATTAGCTTACAACCATCCTATTCCTACAAATCTGCAAACACCAGAAGGGTATGGGGCAAGGGCCAGATTTTGAACCGGGCTTGATAGTGAAGGTTGTCTCTAATACTTCAACAGATGCTATCTATTTAACCCTTTGTATTCTGTCTGTATCAGGACCAGTGGATGAACTCCAAGCCTAGTGCTGGTAAGACAGAGGGTAAGACTGGAGGGATGAAGTCCAGTGATAGCGCCCCATCTAGTCTACCCAGTGTCATAGCAGCTCCTAAAGACAGCCTGTTCGATGAGGATGATGACGATCTCTTTGCTACTACCAAGGAGTCGAGGTAAACTTCATATCCATAGTAGACAACAATGGAGACATTATGGTAAAATGTTTGACTAGTGCCCCCCCAAAAATACAAAAACATGGTTGACTCAACCTATAGTTAGGGTCTTAGTGTCGTTTTGATGGGTGTAAATGGCTGTGTTGATGCAGTCAGAAGAAGCCACAGAGAGTGTCTCTCCTGTTTGAAGATGAGACTGAGGATGATGAAGATACGCGATGCCTCTTCGGCTTCAAACCAGCCGTCAACAACAGCTCTACTCTAGCTGACCCTAAAGTAAGCCTGGGTTACAGATTCTGCCTGTGTCACAAATGGCACCCTATTCCCTATATAGTGCACTATATAGGGAATATGGTGCAAATTTGGGAAGCAGCCACTGTCATGAATGAATAATCTATAGGTGAAAAGCCTTTGAGGGAACAATGGAATTCAGTGATATGTAGGCTCTTATCTATTATTTTAAAACAATGAAAATATTGAATTAAAATGTGTTTTTATTCATGATAGTTTTCTTGAGAAAGTACAGTTTTTATGTACTCTTCATGGAATATATGTGTGGTAACATCCCTGCAGTGATATGTACAGTGCCTTGCAAAAGTATTCATCCCCCTTGGTGTTTTTTCCTATTTTGTTACATTACAACCTGTAATTTAAATTGATTTTTATTTGGATTTCATGCAATGGACATACACAAAATAGTCAAAATTGGTGAAGTGAAATGAAAAAAAATAACTTGTTTCAAAGAAGCCCCTAAATAAGATCTGGTGCAACCAATTACTTTCAGAAGTCACATAATTAGTTAAATAAAGTCCACCTGTGTGCAATGTAGGTGTCTCATGATCTGTCACATGATCTCAGTATATATACACCTGTTCTGAAAGGCCCCAGAGTCTGCAACACCACTAAGCAAGCGGCACCATGAAGACCAAGGAGCTCTCCAAACAGATCAGGGACAAAGTTGTGGAGAAGTACAGATCAGGGTTGGGTTATAAAAAAATATCAGAAACTTTGAACATCCCACGGAGCACCATTTAAAATCCATTATAAAAAAAAAATGAAAAGAATATGGCACCACAACAAACCTGCCAAGAGAGGGCCGCCCACCAAAACTCACAGACCAGGCAAGGAGGGCATTAATCAGAGGCAACAGAGACCAAAGATAACCCTGAAAGAGCTGCAAAGCTCCACAGCGGAGATTGGAGTATCTGTCCATAGGACCACTTTAAGCCGTACACTCCACAGAGCTGGATTAAAATTTAGCTTTTTGGCCATCAAGGAAAACGCTATGTCTGGCGCAAACCCAACACCTCTCATCACCCCGAGAACACCATCCCCACAGTGAAGCATGGTAGTGGCAGCACCATGCTGTGGGGATGTTTTTCTGCAGGGACTGGGAAACTGGTCAGAATTGAAGGAATGATGGATGGCGCTAAATACAGGGAAATTCTTGAGGGGAAACCTGTTTCAGTCGTCCAGAGATTTGAGACTGGGACGGAGATTCACCTTCCAGCAGGACAATGACCCTAAGCATAATGCTAAAGCAACACTCGAGTGGTTTAAGGGAAACTGTCTTGGAATGGCCTAGTCATAGCACAGACCTCAATCCAATTGAGAATCTGTGGTATGACTTAAAGATTGCTGTACACCAGCGGAACCCATCCAACTTGAAGGAGCTGGAGCGGTTTTGCCTTGAAGAATGGGCAAAAATCCCAGTGGTTAGATGTGCCAAGCTTATAGAGACATGCCCCAAGAGACTTGCAGCTGTAATTGCTGCAAAAGGTGGCTCTACAAAGTATTGACTTTGGGGGGGGGGGGTGAATAGTTATGCACGCTTAAGTTTTCTGTTTTTTTTGTCTTATTTGTTTCACAAGAAAAAATATTTTGCATCTTCAAGGTGGTAGGCATGTTGTGTAAATCAAATGATACAAACCCCCCAAAAATCAATTTTAATTCCAGGTTGTAAGGCAACAAAATTGGAAAAATGCAAAGGGGGGGTGAATTCTTTTGCAAGACACTGTATGTATGGTTGAATTTTAAAAAACTAGTCATTTACCCCGTAGCTCATGCCCTTGTCCTGTTCCCCAGACTCCTGCTGTGGCCTCCCCAGCCCCCTCGCTGTTCCACACAGACAAACCTGAGGAGGTGACGGCACCTCCTTCTCCCCCAGTGGATAAGAGGCGTGCAGAGAAGGAGAGGGTAGCGAAGGAGGGTCCTGAGGTACAGCACCTGTCCTCTCCACTAGAGGGCAGTGAGAGTAAGAAGAAGCCATTAGGGGCCGTCAGTCTGTTTGGAGGGATCAACGTGCTGGGAGCAGCCAAGGTGAGACGCTACAGAAGGCTCAGGGTAGAAGTTCTCTCTAAGCTCATCTAGGATCAGCTGAACTGAAATTTTGCCATAACCTAGTTTTGGTCATTTGGGTCGTTAATCAAATAATCTTTCCTTGATACCTCACATCCTCTCTCCTCAAAACGCATTGGAGAAGAAAGCCTGAGGGGAGGGACCTTGGACCTTCTCTTCCAATATGGTTGAGGAGGCGGCAAGGAGAGAGGAAAGGTGAATTGAGATGGAGCCCTGCTCCTAAGTGTGAGGTGCTGTACTCACTCACTCTCTATCTTCCTGTCCCTTAACAAGCAGACTAAGAGCCCATTGGACGAGACGGATGGTGATGACTTCATGTCTAAGGAGGGCTCGCCCCCCATGGAGAAGGAGGCCAAAACGAAGAACACTGTCAGTCTGTTTGATGACGAGGAGGGTGCTGACTGGACTGCCCCTGTCTCCATACCTAGCAAACCAACTGCCAAAAACACACTCAAGGTTTGTCTGGGTTCGTTTATTCATACTACTGACAATTCCTGTGTGTGTGTGAGTCTGTCTGTCTGAGTATGTGTGTAAATCCTGTGTCTGTGCGTTAGCCTGCAGAGGAGCGTCCTCGTACCAAGAGCAGCACCGGGGTGTTCCAGGATGAGGAACTGCTGTTCAGTCACACTCAGCAGAGAGACAACGACCCCGACGTTGACATCTTCGCCACGCCTGACAAGTCTGTGGTGAGTTCTAGGGACAGTAGACTCAGTGAGAGGGGAAAGGTGTTAGTGTTGGGCTAGAGCAAAAGCCTGCACTCACCAGGACCAGGGTGGATGTCTTGTATTGCATCAGCACATTGACGTGTACTAGTTGCTATTCCTTTTAGTGATAAATTAATTGTACTAATGATATTGGTGGTGATAAAGTGCTGTGTTCCTGTCTCAGAGGTCCAGGCCCAGTAATGATAATTGCTCAGTGAAGTCCGGGCCCAGCTCAGTGAGGTCGGCAGCCCCAACACTTTTTAGTGATGAAGATGGAGATTACCTCTTCAGCTCTGTCAAGCCCAAAGCTCTTCGGCCGGTTCCCTATTCTAAATCCCCTCAATCAATGAAAACAATAGGAATACAACTTGATTAATTTACTGATGACTGCACATCCTCAGTCCTTGTCTTTTATTTGACCTCAGAAAGTATCGGAGAAGCCCAGTAAACACAGTAAAGACGAGCCATCCCCAAAACCTTCTGTGACCGCACCAGTCACAGGGAGTGAGGTAAGGCTGATGAAACAAAGAGTCTTAGGCAGGCAGCCCAATTCTGAATATTTTTTTTTACACTAATTGGTCTTTTGACCAATCGCATCAGATCTTTTCACATCAGATTTTTTTCAGAGCTGATCTGATTGGTCAAAAGACTAATTAGTGAAAAAAATATCAGAATTTGGCTGCCTGTGTAAATGCAGCCTTAGTGCTATGCAGTCTATGTGATTGCCCATGTGTTTCAGAATTTGAAGGATATCTATAGACAGTAATGCTCTCTCCTCTCAGTTGAGACTTATTATACTGTGATATATTTCAAAGGAGTGTTATCCAGGCTGTTACATTGCTTTTGGAGATACTCCTGTCTGTGTCTAGATTACTTAAAGGTCCAGTGCAGTCAAAAACTGGATTTTCCTATGTTTTAGATATATTTCCACACTGAGGTTGGAATAATATTGTGAAAATTATGATAATGTACTTTTAGTGTAAGAGCTGTTTGAAAAGACCACCTGAAACTTCAGCCTGTTTTGGTGGGATGGAGTTTTAGGCTGCCTGGTTCCAAACCTCTCTGCCAATAACAGCTAGTTTTCCCGTCCACACTCAGACCACTCCCAGACAGTCCTAGCAAAATTATTGGTTGAAAAATTGCTCTTAGTTTTGTTTCTTATTTTCAATTAAAACGGTCAAAAATCACAGTAAGTTACTTAATTGTAATTTGATATTCAGATAAAAACAGCTGCATTGGACCTTTAACCTGATCTATGTTGTTCAATTGCACAGAAGCCGTCACCAAGCCCTGTAAAATCTAAAGAGCCTTCGTCATGGATTGGAAAACTCCAAGTAAACATATATATATATATATATATTTTTTTTTTAATCAGTCAACGTTTTACTCTATCTTTACTCTTTCTGAATGAGCATTCATTCTTCCAACGTGTTTTCTCTGCCAAACATATTTGAACCTCTGCCTCTGCCTTTGACATGAAACATGTCGTCTTGTCTTTTCCACTGCTGGCATAAAAGCTAAACTGAGACAGCGTGACTGTCAGATTGATTCACATAATATTTTGTTTTTTACCGTCAGTCTGAAAGCGATTGCTCAGCCTTTCTTCTTCCTGAAACTGCATGAATAGATGTCGTTCCTACGTCTACATTTTTTCTTTCTTTATTCTTGGGCTCTCTTTCCTCTGTTTGTCTACAGCTTTGTTCTGATGATCATGAGGGACTGCATTAACCAAATTACTTGTAAATCCAATTATATAATGTGAGGACCATTCGCATGTGTCCTCACTGTGCTACAAACCCTCTCTTATAAAGGACTTTAGTTGGTGAACAAATGTGTTCCTCCTCCCCACTTTCAGACCAACCTGGTGATCAACCCTGCTGCCAACCTGCCCGGCGCGGTCCTACCAGGGATGAGCCCGAGCCCCAGCCCCAGCCTCACCTCCTCAGGCCTCAGCCCCAACCTCACCCCCAGTCTGCCAGGGACCCAGTCCCCTAGCGACGGAGGGGTTAGCTTCGACCACCCAGTCCAGGTGTCCGTGCTACAGAGTGCCAACAAGGTGGGTCAGAGGTCAGGCACTGGGGTGTGGTGGGCATAATGGAACACGGTGGGAGAAACAAAGAACGCCTACTTTTGATCCTCCAATGATAGAAATGTATAAAGCTCTAACCTTGTATCTTGTACCTTCCTGAATAAGCCCCTGTTATGACTCTGTGTGTCTTCTCTTCCTGTAGGGCCGAGCTAAAGGCTCCAGCCACCGCAGGCCCCAGACCAGGGCAGCACGGCAGACGGCAGCTCAGAGCTCTGTGGACCAGAGAGACCAGAACCAGGGAGAGGACCGGGCCGGACCCAGCCCAACCCTACCTAACCCAACCCAGCCTAGCCTGGCACTATCTAACCTAACCCTGCCCAGGCCTAGTCTACCCAACCAAGCCCCAACCACTGCCTTACCCTCCTCCTTACCTGCCTCCCAACCCACGCTCACCGATGTCTCTGTCAGACCGTCAGTGCTAACACTAGCAGTGTCCAACACCCCTCTAAAGAGAGAGACTTCTAAGGGTAGCAAGGTGAAGGTGCTGCCTTCTCCCGACGAGGCTGACCTGTTTGGCTCTGACAGCCTCTTCGGGTCTGTCCCTGCCCTAGCCCCAGCCCCCAATAATACCACCCACTCACCCAAACTCACCACAAAGACTACAGAGGGCGAGTTGACTCCGAAGAAGGAGAAAGAAGCGACCCCTCCGTCCCTCTTTGACGACCCCATGGGTGACCTTTTCCAGAAGGTGAAAACGAGGTCAGCTAAGAAGGCAAAGGCCTCTTCCTTCCTGGAGGATGAAGAGGATATATTTGTGCTGGGAAAGAGCTCCACTCCCACTACTAACATTACTGCTGGGGGGAAAGTCACTAAGGCAGGGGGCAACTCTACTCCCAAACAGGACCTCTTCCAGGTATTGGTCATGATGATCAATATTGTCAGTCAATTGACCAATCAGTCAGTTTATTTATTTATTTATTTATTTATTTATTTATTTATTGTACAGCCAGGAATGTACAATATCTTACAATCATTGAAATGTTAGTTTATTTTTCATCGTACTAGTTGGGGGGGGAAATATCGATAGTTACATATCGCAATATTATTTTGGACAATATTATATAGATACTTTGACTGAGTATTTTTATTTTGCTAGGTAGCAGTCGGTGGTACCTGTGCCAAAACTCCGGTATCTTTCATCCTATAGCTAGTTCTCCAACTTCTTTTTAAATAGTGAGACAACATGTTTTTATTTTCCTGATCAAAACTAATTTTGTAACATTAGGAACACCTTCCTGTTAGAGTTGCACCCCCCCCCCCCCCCTTTTGCCCTCAGAACATCCTCAATTTGTCAGGGCATGGACTCTACAAGGTGTCGAAAGCATAGGGATGCTGGCCCATGTTTCCCACAGTTGTGTCAAGTTGGCTGGATGTCCTTTGGATGGTGGACCATTCTTGATACACACGGGAAACTGTTGAGTGTTTTTTTTTTAAACGGCAGCGTTGCAGTTCTTGACACAAACTGGTGCACCTGGCACCTACTACCATACCCCGTTCAAAGGCACTTACTTTTTTGTCTTGCCCATTCACACTCTGAATGGCATACATACACAATCCATGTATCAATTGTCTCAAGGCTGAAAAATCCTTCTTTAACCTGTCTCCTCCCCTTCATCTACACTGATTTGAAGTGGATTTAACAAGTGACATCAATAAGGGATCATAGCTTTCACCTGGATTCACCTGGTCTATGTCATGGAAAGAGCAGGTGTTCTTAATGTTTTATATACTCTGTGAACAATATGTTACGAACATCATTGCAATAAAATCGCAATATCGAATCGCAATACAAATGGAATCTTGAGAATCGCAATATCGGCACCTAAGTAGCATGATAATATCATATCTTGAGGTCCCTGGTAATTCTCAGCCCTACAGTACATTATAGTAGTCTAAATGCATTTGGTCTGGCTCAGCGCATGCTGACTCAGCCTATCTGCTTATCCAAGAGTCACGATCTCTGCAACAGGAGGTGGAGGGAAATCCATATATTCCTTGGAAAGTGTGTGTGTGTCTGCTTCTTGTCTGAATATGTCTGTTTCTGTTGTCCCAGGATGAAGCGGAGACTCCACCCAAAGCCCACAAAGAGAAATCCCTGGATGCCAGCCTGTTTGACGACAACGTTGACATTTTTGCTGATTTGACAGCCACTTCAAAACTGAAAGAGAAGAAGTCCAAGAAGGCGGAGACTAAATCAATATTTCATGATGATATGGGTGGGTGTTTACAGAGCATATATTTCGGAATATCTAGGTTTTGCATTGTTTGTTGTTCCTCAATAACTGTTTCAACATGCACCACAGACAAATATAGGTATGCGTGCGCACACACATACACAGTCTTACAATGCCATTGCCACCAGTTTGAACTGAAACATCTACTGGACATGCTTTCTCTCCACAGATGATGTCTTCTCTCCCAGCACTGTGAAGCCAATGGCCAAGCAGCCTCCATCCAAGTCCAAGAAGAGCCCTCCCTCCCAGGACACCAGTGCAGCGGACGACTCGGGCAACATCTTCGACGACCCTCTCAATGCTCTGGGCGGGAACTGAACCGTGGACCGTTCCTGAGGAGCTAAAAGTTTGAGTCCCAAATGACACCCTATTCCCTAGATAGTTCATTACTTTTGACCAGGGCCCATAGGGCTTTGCATCCCAAATGGCACCCTATTCCCTAGATAGTTCATTACTTTTGACCAGGGCCCAAAGGGTGTGCTCTATGTGGGGAATAGGGTGCCATTTGGGATGCAGTCCCTAATTGTACAGAAAACCTTTTGTTGTTTTGTAGGACTGAAAAAGGGGTTGGAGATATTAACACTGTTCTTTATAGAGACGGTTTATATAAAAACAATCCATCGATCGACGTAACCTCGGATGGAAATTAAAACCCAGGTAGTAGGGGATGATTCTGATACTCATCTCTGATTAATAACAAGTAACTATTTGGCTTTATTTAATTTCCATGGTAGCAGCACTCCTTAGTCGTCATTAGGCCAGCTGCTAATAAATAAATAGTACATTATTTATAAATGTAGTTGAAGAGCTCTCTGTGTTTTAGCATTGCCATTTTGAGATTACATGTCGTCATTTGGCTGTGCCATATCACGGTTATGAAGTAATTGTTTTTCAATTAATATGAAATTGTTAAATTTGCCTATGATGAATGATTTTTTTTTTTTTATAATTAAAATAATATCTTCTGAAATTTGAAAAGTGTGTGGTAAGTTTGTTTCTAAGATCTGCAGCACTACTTTAAAGCCATTTAAGATGATGAATAAGGAAGCTGGACTGAAAGAGGAACAGCTGTTCCTAGATTTACACCGTTCCTTCCCTTTTATTACAATTCTACTAATGTGCTCTAAAAACAAGATTCACTGCCATCTCTCGACTGCTAGTCAACTTTTAAATGTTGACTAACTGCAATGGTACATTTAGAGGATTCTGCATCATCGAAATAGGGGCCTACATTTTATAATGCTAAGGAAAATCTATATTTTGATCCATTAAATTCTATCACTGATGGTATTTAAGTTTCAATTTCCACGTTTTAATGTCTCATGCTCAAGTACAGTGATGCCTTTCTTGCAAACTCAAAACCCAACAATGCAATAATCAATAACGATGTAATACTAAAAATAAGGTGGAACAAAAACACACAAGATATAAAAATAAGAACACAAAGTATGTCAGCATACTATATACAGGGTCAGTTCCAGTACCATATTTACAATGTGCAGGGATGCTGGATCGCTAGAGGTAGATACTGTATGTATATGGGTAAGGTGACTTGGCATCAGGATATATGATAAACAGAGTAGCAACATATGATGATTTGTATGTGAGTGGGTGTGTGTGAGTAGAGTTAGTATAAATGTATGTGCATATTATGTGCATGAAAAATGTATGCACTCACTAACTGTAAGTCGCTCTGGATAAGGGCGTCTGCTAAATGACAAAAATGTAAATGTGTGTGTGAGCAAATGATGGAGTGAGTGTTTGTATGTGTAGGGCCCTGTGAGTGTGCATAGAGACAGTGCAAAAATAAGAATAAAATACAGGGGTCAACTCAGTCTGTGTAGCCATTTTGTTAGCTATATAGCAGTCTTATGGCATGGGGATAGAAGCTGTTCAGGAGCCTGTTGGTATCAGACTTGATGCACTGGTACCGCTTGCCGTGCGGAAGCAGAGAGAACAGTCTATGGGTTGGGTGGTTGGAGTCATTCACGATTTTCTGGGCCTTCCTTTCACACCGCCTGATATAAAAGTATTGGATGGCAGGGAGCTCGGTCCCAGTGATGTACTGGGCTGTCCACACCACCCTCTGTAGCATCATGCGATCGAGGTAGATGCTATTGTCATACCAAGCAGTGATGCAGCCAGTCAAGATGCTCTCAATGGTCCAGCTGTATAACTTTTTGAGGATTTGAGGGCCCATGCTAAACCTTTTCAGCCTCAGGGGGAAGAGGTGCTGTTGCGCCTTCTTCACAACTGTGCACGTGTGTGGACCATTTGAAGTTCTTAGTGATTTGGACACTGAGGAACTTGAAGCTCTCTACCCGCTCCACTGTAGCCCCATCGATGTGGATGGGGGCATGCTCGCCCCCCTGTTTCCTGTAGTCCACGATCAGCTCCTTGGTCTTACTGACGTTGAGGGAGAGGTTGTTGTTCTGGCCCCACACTGCCAGGTCACTGACCTCCTCCCTGTAGGCTGTCTCATCGTCGCCGGTGATCAGGCTTACCACCGTCATGTCGTCTGCAAACTTGATGTTGGTGTCGTGCATGGCCACACAGTAGTGGATGAACAGGGAGTACAGGAGGGGCCTAAGCACACACCCCTGAGGGGCCCTTCTGCGAGGGTCAGCGTGGCAGAGGTGATGTAGCCTACCCTCACCACCTGGGGTCGGCCGGTCAGGAAGTCCAAGATCTAGCTGCAGAGGGAGGTGTTCCCAGGGTCCTAAGCTTGGTGATGAGCTTGGAGGGGACAATGGTGTTGAACTGTAGTCAATGAACAGCATTCTCACATAGATATTCCTCTTATCTAGGTGGGTGAGGGCAGTGTGGAGTGCAATTGAGATTGTTGTCTATTGATCTGTTGGGGCGGTATGCAAATTCGAGTGGGTCTAGCCTCTCAAAGCACTTCATGATTACAGATGTGAGTGTTACTGGGCATTAGTCATTGTGGCATGAAGCCTTAGAGTTTATGATTGCTTAAAGAGAACTTGTACACTTTTTTATCTACTTATTCAAATGTTGAGAGCCAACCGTTAGCATTATTCCATGAAAGGTTAGTATGTTAGGCTATCAGTTTCTTTGTCCCCTCGAAGCCGGTGTTCTTTTTCTAGCAGAAAGGGTCAGTCTCTGTGACCAAACAACATTTGTCCCGTCTCTGTCTACTCCTCATTGGTTCACCTAGACTTTTCTCGAGAGAACACGTTGCGTCATAGGATGCCTTTGTTG
Source organism: Coregonus lavaretus (assembly GCF_964263955.1). Lineage (NCBI taxonomy): Eukaryota > Metazoa > Chordata > Actinopteri > Salmoniformes > Salmonidae > Coregonus > Coregonus lavaretus. Next base: position 815,494 of record NC_140023.1, on the reverse strand, counting down.
TCAATCAAGAGAGTCACAATGAGCTGGTCCAGGAGCCTCCTGTTTTTTTGACAGGTGAGATGAGTAGAGTTCAAGAAAACCTATCACAGTTCATGGGCAATAAGGATAGCTTTCGGCTGTCCTTTTTATTTTTTAAACATGAAGACAAGCAGACCCTTTGAATGATCTAATCTAGAATGTCGAATCTGAAGAGGAGAGTAGGCGTAGCTGCTTGCTAGCCAGCCATCGACCCAAGCAAGGTAGCCATTGTTTGGTTTGCTAAAGTGGTTAGCTAGCTAGCTAGTCGCAATCTATTTAATCGAGTTAGGTTAAAGAACTTGCTAGCTAGCTAAATAATTAATGCATTTAGTTTGCTAATACTGTCTTTCATTTGTGTTATTGTTTTATGTCCAGCTAGCTAAAAGACGGAGTGTTTGTAGTCTTGGGACGCCAGCCAGTTGTTCATCGCCGGTGTACTCTTGCCAGCTAGTCTTGGGATGCTGTTACGGTGAGTTCAAAACGCTAGGGTTTCTGTTGAGACGGAGAGAGAAAAGCTATCTGTCTGGTCATGTATTAACTAACTAAGTAACGTTCGCTAACTAGCTAGCGTTGAAGTTAACATCCTTTGTCAAGTATTTGGCAAGTGGTGCCACCATCCTGTGTAGCAAGTAAGCCGCTGATAAAGGAAAGATCAAGACCCTTTGTTTTCACGATTGACACACATTTGCAGCAACTAACTGTTCAAATGGTATAATGTAGCCCTAAACATTGGGAATACAGTAAACTTGGTCTTTACAGTGTTGGTGTGAAAGGGATCTTCTCAGCTGAAACGACAACAAATACACAAATCCCATCTCTCTAGTAGTACACTTCACCGATTCCCAACCTCACCCCATCTCTAGTCGTTTGAGTATCAATCAGCCCACAACTTTACATTTTAAAATGAAATATTACTGCAGTCACATAAAATACGGGTTAACTGTCAAGGGGCCTACTATCCCCAATGCCTGCATGGAGCGGTCTGTGTTTGACACCATACACTCCTCCCAATGGCTTAATGTTCAATTCTTGGGTGACTCTATTCTCTGTGTATGTCAATGATGTTGCTCTTGCTGCTGGTGAAGCTCGGATCCACCTCTATGCGGACGACACCATTTTGTATACATCTGGCCCTTCATTGGACAATGTGTTAACAAACCTCCAAACAAGCTTCAACGCCATACAACACTCCTTCCGTAGCCTCCAACTGCTCTTAAACACTAGTAAAACTAAATGCATTCTCTTCAACCGAACGCTGCTTGCACCCGCCCACCTGACTAGAATCACTACTCTCGGCGGGTCTGACCTAGAGTATGTGGACAACTACAAATACCTAGGTGTCTGGTTAGACTGTAAACTCTCCTTCCAGACTCACATTAAGCATCTCCAATCAAAAGTTAGATCTAGAATCGGCTTCCTATTTCGCAACAAAGCCTCCTTCACTCATGCTGCCAAACATGCCCTCGTAAAACTGACTATCCTACCGATCCTTGACTTCGGCGATGTCATTTACAAAATAGCCTCCAACACTCTACTCAGCAAATTGGATGTAGTCTATCACAGTGCCATCCGTTTTGTCACCAAAGCCCCATATACTACCCACCATTGTGACCTGTACGCTCTTGTTGGCTGGTCCTCACTACATATTCGTCGCCAAACCCACTGGCTCCAGGTCATCTATAAATCACTGCTAGGCAAATCCCTGTCTTAACTTAGCTCACTGGTCACCATAGCAACACCTACCCGTAGTCTGCGCTCCAGCAGGTGTATCTCACTGGTCATCCCCAAAGCCAACACCTCCTTTGGCCGCCATTCCTTCCAGTTCTCTGCTGCCAATGACTGGAACAAACTGCAAAAATCTCTGAATCTGGAGACTCTTATCTCCCTCACTCACTTTAAGCATCAGTTGTCAGAGCAGCTTACAGATCACTGCACCTGTACACAGCCCTTCTGAAATTAGCCCACCCAACTACCTCATCCCCATATTGTTATTTATTTAGCTTACGTGGTTAAATAAAGGTTAAATAAATAAAAATAAATGTAGGCTAACAGCTGATCAGCTAGCTAGACTATAGTGCAGCCAAGAGCTGTGGCCTGCGCCTTGCTCTCTGCTGAATGTTTCATGCAGGTGCTTATAAAGACTTACACTTCTCTTTTCAATTGTACTGTACTTTCTTGATCTAAAACTATTGCTCTCTCATATAGGCCTATTTAAGGTGACAGAGTTGGTGACATTTCAATGTGTGTCTTTGTCTGAGAATATTTTAGCATGCATTTCTTCCTGAATGACATAATGGAATGCTCTGCATTCTGCTCACTGGTGGGGGTATTTTTGGTATTTTGGTATTTTATTAGGATCCTCTTTAGCTGTTGCAAAAAGCAGCAGCTACTCATCCTGGGGTCCACACAAAACATGAAACATTAACATTAATAGACAAGAACAGCTCAAGGACAGAACTACATACATACAGGCCTCCTTGCACAATGTAGGACCTATATTTTTCATGTTGATTGTTTGTTGTCAGGGAAGTACAGGTCTCGTTACCTACCAGGTGCATACAGACATGTCAACCACCCCTCCTTTCCAACTCCCCTCAGAATCACTGTTTTTTTTTGTCAACTGTTATGCCTCATGGTGTCGGTGTATGAGGAACAAAAAGGGATGACCTTAGACTTAGAAGAAAGGGCAAGATACTGAGACCTCGCTCTCTCTCTCCACAGCTTGGGGCTTCCTGCATGATGTGTTACCGTGGTGACAACGGAGAACACCCACACCCATCCCCCTCTCCCTTCTCCTGGGCCGCCGCCCCTCCCACGCCCCCCTCCCCCTAAAGCAGTCCTGACCTCACCAAGATGGACAGGAAGGAGCCGCCTATCTATAACGACGACAGTGTGGGGACCTTTCAGTACAAGTTGCCGTTCTACGAGACCATGGAGCTGTTCATCGAAACTTTGACGGGGACCTGTTTCGAGCTGCGTGTCTCGCCCATCGAGACAGTCATCTCTGTCAAGGCCAAGATCCAGAGGCTGGAAGGTACGGTACATAACAGTACAGTAGTCACTTTTACTGACCCAGCATGTAGGCTATACGGCTATACTGTTTCCCCTTCCGTTACTTAAGCAGGATCGGCTCCCTCCCAGTCTAACACTGTCTGGCGAAATGCGACCTGAAAAATGGCCTATTGAAAAATGATCTATGAATATTCAAAAGCTCAGACTCAATACAATACTAATCCTGGCTGCCTGGAATAAGAAACTATAAAGACGCATGTTGATAATCACCTTCTTCTTGCACAGAAGATGAGCCAAGCAATACGAAATACATTTCTAAGCCAAGAAGAGGGATGGATACAAATGTATTCCAATGCAAAGAATGGCTTTCTGTTTTAGTAGAAACATTTATATCCTCACAGCTTCAGACTCACTATATCACCCCGCTGCTCTGCCAAGCAGACAAAGGCTCTGGTTAGTTGGCTTCCCACACACACATTAAACCCTGCCTTATTTAATACAACCACTTTACTTTTATCATTTATTTGGCCTCATCCTCCATCCGTCTTCCTTGAGAGCTCGATAGAGCACTGCACGTTTGGGATATAAAAAGCCCCAAACGGCCTCATCAATCCAGCCACGGCTGAGCTGAGCTGGGCCTGGTGAGGTGGGAGGCTCTGGGAGACAGTGTGTTTAGTAGTGATGAAGTACAGCTGGGTGGATGGAGGCGTTCGGGAGAGGAACATCGGTTGCGTCCCAAATGGCATCCTATTCCCTATATAGTACACTACTTTTGACCAGGGCCCATAGGGGAATAGGATATATAGGGAATAGGGTGCCATTTGGTACGCAGATTGTGTGTATATTGATGCCGGTTGTAAAAAATAGGCGTTTATGATGCAGCTATGCATGTTCTTCATCAGGTGGTACGACAGCCTATCGGAAACTGTACGACAGTACGACAGCCTATCGGAAGAGGCAGAGGGGAGTCGATCTGTTCTGAACGGTTGTCACTTGGTTGTCAGTGGTGTGGTAAATGGTACCAGTAACTGAATCTGTGGAAATTGATTCACCTCACAAATCATGTTCTTATTAAATTATATTGCAATGGCTATTTATATACAATGCTCTTTAAGAATCTTTGTTGTTTCTGGCCCCATATGTTAAATCTTTCATTTAGTTCTTATCTAAAATAGCCATTATTTGATTAATGTTCTAAGATAATTGACAGGATCATGCAATATCTTACAATATTGATCACCACAAATTGGCTTTGTACAGTTCAAGATGACTCACAGCCTGGTAAAAGCGTAAATCCCTTTTAGCTCTTGCTTACCACTTGCTTCAGCGGTAGGCCTACCTCCCAAGCCTTGCTTAAATGTTCATCCTTTAGTTACAGCCGTTTAGCTCCTTTCAACTGCGGTGTGATTTACAGGAAGCTCAGGTTTGAGATAGCGAACAGACTCTAGTGTTGACAACAGAGAGGTGAACGTCTCTAGCTGAGATGGACAAACAATTCCGTCAGGAGCCAGACTCTGAGAGAACTACTCTGGATGCATCTCAGTAGTCTACTGTAGCCTCCTGCTTGTCTCCTCTCCCTCATCCTACTCTTTTTGTTTTCTTTAGGGGGTAGATCATCTTTAATATTGCAGATAGATTGTAGCTTCCATCAATGTAATTTTCTGCATCACTTCCAATCCCCCATATATTTTTTTGCAAGTGTGTGTGTGTGTGTTATTGCCATCTAGCTGTTCTGTTAGACCTTCTATTTCCTTTGTTAGTATGGACTCTTTTGACCTAAATTGCTTTTGTTTTTGAAATGAGTACTGAATTGCATGGCCTCTAAAGGCACATTTTAAAGGTGTCCCATACAGTAAGGGGATTAGTTGTACCTATGTTATGTCGGAAAAAGTCAGTTATAAATTCCTCTGTCCTATTTAAAAACAAGTTATTATCCAATAGGCTTTGATTACATTTCCAATATCCTCGCCCACGTGGAAATTCCGTAAGAATAATGTATATGCCTATTATCTGATGGTCCGATCACATTCTGTCCCCTATCAACACTTTTTAATCTTCTGGTGACAACGAGAATGACATAAGAAAGAAGTCAAGACGACTAGCTTGATTGAGCCTCCGCCATGTACACTACCACTCAAAAGTTTGGACACACCTATCCATTCAAGGGTTTTTCTTTATTTTTACTATTTTCTACATTGTAGAATAATAGTGAAGATATCAAATCAAGTTTTATTTGTCACATACACGTGTTTAGCAGATGTTATAGCGGGTGTAGCGAAATGCTTGTGCTTCTAGCTCCAGTAATATCTAACAATTTCACAACAAATACCCAATACACACAAAACTAGTAAGGAATGGGATTTAAGAATATATACATATATGGATAAGCAATGACAGAGCGGCATGGACTAAGATACAGTAGAATGTTATAGAATAGAATGCAGTATATACATATGAGATGAGTAGTGCAAGATATGTAAACATTATTAAAGTGACTAGTGTTCCATTTCTTAAAGTGGCCAGTGATTTCAATAGGCAGCAGCAGCGTCTAATGTGCTAGTGATGGCTATTTAACAGTCTGATGGCCTTGAGATAGAAGCTGTTTTTCATTCTCTCGGTCCCAGCTTTGATGCACCTGTAATGACCTCGCCTTCTGGATGATAGCGGGGTGAACAGGCAGTGGCTCGGGTGGTTGATGTCCTTGATGAACTTTTTGGCTTTCCTGAGACATCGGATGTTGTATGTGTCTTGGAGGGCGGGTAGTTTGCCCCCGGTAATGCGTTCGGCAGACCGCACCACCCTCTGGAGAGCCCTGCGGTTGTGGGCGGTGCAGTTGCCGTACCAGGCGGTGATACAGCCCTACAGGATGCTCTCAATTGTGCATCTGTAAAAGTTTGTTTTATGTGCTAAGCCAAATTTCTTCAGCCTCCTGAGGTTGAAGAGGCTCTGTTGCGCCTTCTTCACCACACTGTCTGCGTGGGTGGACCATTTCAGTTTGTCTGTGATGTGTACGCCAAGGAACTTGAAGCTTTCCACCTTCTCCACTGCGGTCGTGTCGATGTGGATATGGGGGTGCACCCTCTGCTGTTTCCTGAAGTCCACGATCATCTCCTTTGTTTTGTTGACGTTGAGTGAGAGGTTATTTTCCTGGCACCACACTCCCAGAGCCCTCACCTCTTCCCTGTAGGCGGTCTCGTCATTGTTGGTAATCAAGCCTACTACTGTTATGTCGTCTGCAAACTTGATGATTGAGTTGGAGGCGTGCTTGGCCACGCAGTCATGGGTGAACAGGGAGCACATGAGGGGGCTGAGCACGCACCCTTGTGGGGCCCCAGTGTTGAGGATCAGCGAAGTGGAGATGTTGTTTCCTACCTTCACCACCTGGGGGCGGCCCGTCAGGAAGTCCAGGACCCAGTTGCACAAGGCGGGGTTCAGACCCAGGGCCTCGAGCTTAATGATGAGCTTGGAGGGTACTATGGTGTTGAATGCTGAGCTATAGTCAATGAACAGCATTCTTACATAGGTATTCCTCTTGTCCAGATGGGATAGGGCAGTGTGATGGCGATTGCATCGTCTGTGGATCTGTTGGGGCGGTAAGCAAATTGAAGTGGGTCTAGGGTGGCAGGTAAGGTAGAGGTGATATGATCCTTGACTAGTCTCTCAAAGCACTTCATGATGACAGAGGTGAGTGCTGCAGGGCGATAGTCATTTAGTTCAGTTACCTTTGCTTTCTTGGGAACAGGAACAATGGTGGCCATCTTGAAGCATGTGGGAACAGCAGACTGGGAAAGGGAGAGATTGAATATGTCCATAAACACACCAGCCAGCTGGTCTGCGCATGCTCTGAGGACGCGGCTAGGGATGCCGTCTGGGCCGGCAGCCTTGCGGGGGTTAACATGCTTAAATGTCTTAATCACGTCGGCCATGGAGGAGAAGAGGCCACAGTCCTTGGTAGTGGGCCTCGTCAGTGGCACTGTGTTATCCTCAAAGCAGGCGAAGAAGGTGTTTAGCTTGTCTGGAAGCGAAACGTCGGTGTCGGCGACGTGGCTGGTTTTCTTTTTGTAGTCCGTGATTGTCTGTAGACCCTGCCACATACGTCTCCTGTCTGAGCTGTTTGAAGACATCAAAACTATGAAATACCACATGGAATCATGTAGTAACCAAAAAAGTGTTAAACAAATCAGTATATTGTATATTTGAGAATCTTCAAATAGCCACTTTTGACTGGTACTGTTCTCTCTCTCTCGCTCTCTCTCTGCGTGCTGTGCTCTCTTGCAGTCAGTCAGTGGGAGGTGTGTTAGTCAGGGCTGCGTGACTGGGCATGCCTCTTCACAATAGAGTAGCATGGCACTGCTCTGGCCCACTCACAAACACTGGGCACCCTCCAGCACTCACTGGGCCAACAAGTGCATTCAACGTGGGGAGAGGAGCTGGAAAGAGGGAGTGAGGTTGCATCCCAAATGACATCCTATTTCGTGCACTACTTGTGACCACAGCCCCTATACTGTATAGGGAGTTCGGTGCCAGTTGGGATGCTGTCCTCAAGTACCCTAGCATGGTTGTAGAGCAGGGATGGGCAACTGGTGCATGCGGACCCCTTTTTGAAGGCCCTCGGATAACTTTTTTTTTTTTGGGGGGGGGGGGGGGGGATGGGGACATTTAGGGGGGAACTCAGTTGGGTTCTTAACTTATTGTTGCGAGGTAGAATAGTAGAATACACAAGGTGCCATTTGGTTGTGCACCAACAGTTTTTCTCTTAAAGTATGTCAGTCACTGTTAGTCACTCAATTAGCCCATGTCAGCAAACACTATTCTAACGGCCAGCTATCTAAACTTGTAGTAATCAAGGTGGAATTAGAGCCCGGGGCCCCCCATTGATTTTGTTAGTCAGTCTCAGGTATCATATTAAAAACTGCAAACATTTCTCTCCACCGTATGGTAAAATGTGTAGAATTGCACAAAATTAAAACTAAAACCAAAAAAATGTGTTTTAAATTAGTTCTAAAATTCTGAATCTTCTCTCTGCCCGATGGCAAAATGTGTAGAATTGTAGCAAACTAGCTTTAAAACAGCAGCATGTTCTCTACACTCCATGGTAAAATGTGTAGAATTGCACGAAATTCCCTTTATTAATTTCTCTCCGGGTGTGGGGGAGCAACTGCGGCACCTCATGATGAGTTTGGATTTTTAGTGGCCCCCACCCCATCAAAGTTGCCCATCCCTGCTGTAGAGAGAGGGAAGAGAAGGCTCAACTCAAGTACCTTAGCATGGTTGTAGAGAGAGGGAAGAGAGTTGCCTGTTAATGCACTGCAGGCGTCATGCTCGCTAGTTATGCCCATTTTGATCTATCGAGAGTGTTTTCACTCTCAAGTCAAGTGCTCTTCTCTAATGGTCTTCAGAGTGGAGTTTGCATTGTGGCCTGAGTCTGTCTGTTGTAGCATTCTATGTCCTGTAGTGGGCATGAATGAGTCGTCTTACTGGTCTGTGGTGATGGTGTTGCTGCTGCTGGAACGGGTTTCTCCTAGCCTAGCTTTCTGCTAGAGCGGAACATGTTGACTGTCTCAAACTGACCTCAACAAATAACCAGAAAATGTTTTCCCTCCAAAGAATACATCTGGACCCATATTCATTAAGCGGCAGAGTATGGGGTATCAGTCGATTTTAAATCAATTCATTAGGCCTTTATCTATGGATTTCACATGACTGGGAATACAGATATGCATCTGTTGGTCACAGATACCTTAAATAAAGAAAGTAGGTATCAGTATCTGGTGTGACCACCATTTGCCTCATGCAGCGCAACACATCTCCTTCGCATAGAGTTGATCAGGCTGTTGATTGTGGCCTGTGGAATGTTGTCACACTCCTTTTCAATGGCTGTGTGAAGTTGCTGGATATTGGCAGGAACTGGAACACGCTGTCGTACACATCGATCCAGAGCATTCCAGACATGCTCAATGGGTGACATGTCTGGTGAGTATGCAGGCCATAGAAGAACTGGAAAATGTTCAGCTTCCAACGATTGTGTACAGATCCTTGCAACATGGGACCGTGCATTATCATGTTGAAACATGAGGTGATGGCGGCGGATGAATGGCACGACAATGGGCCTCAGGATCTCGTCACGGTATCTCTGTGTATTCAAATTGCACTTGATAAAAATGCAATTGTGTTCGTTGTCCGTAGCTTATGCCTGCCCATACCATAACCCCACCACCACCACCATTGGGCACTCTGTTTATAACGTTGACATCAGCAAACCGCTCGCCCACACGACGCCATACACGTTGTGAGGCCGGTTGGACATACAGCCAAATTCTCTAAAACGACGTTAGAGGCGGCTTATGGTAGAAAAATGAATGTTCAATTCTCTGGCAACAGCTCTGGTGGACATTCCTGCAGTCAGCATGCCAATTGTACGCTCCCTCAACTTGAGACATCTGTGGCATTGTGTTGTGTGACAAAACTGCACATTTTAGAGTGGCCTTTTATTGTCCCCAGCACAAGGTGCACCTGTGTAAGGATCATGCTGTTTAATCAGCTTCTTGATATGCCACACCTTTCGGGTGAATGGATTGTCTTGGCAAAGGAGAAATGCTCACTAACAGGGATGTCAACATATTTGTGCACAGCATTCGAGAGAAATAAGCATTTTGTGCTTATGGAACATTTCTGGGATCTTTTATTTCAGCTCATGAAACATGGGACCAACACTTTACATGTTGCATTTATATTTTTGTTCAGTGTATTTGTCATGACTTGGCAAAGAGCTGACAAAATGGATTGTAATGACTCCGCCTCCCACTGGATGGAGCCAGAGAGACGTTTATTCAACAGAGAAGCCTCTGAGTGTCCTAGAACTGTCTTTTTTTTGTGTTCTGACTTATAAAACGGTGGGAAATTAATAAAATAAGTCATGTGAACATATTATCAGTAATTACCAGTAAATCTAGTGCCTGAAATCTTAAGAGGATACTGAATAAGATTATATGGACGGGGGACCTGATCCTACATCACCACTCCTACTCTGAGACACTTTGTGAATATGACCTCATCACTTTCTGACCATACTAGAAATGACAGAAGTATGTTTCTTGTTGCCTGGCTACCCAGACTCCTTGCTACGATCAAAAACTAAGCCACACCCACGGACGTTAGTTTCTTCTCCGCAATGAGTCTGAATCGGAGTACCTCCCCGACCCTTCACAAAATGCCAACACATTCGGGGCCATCTGATTGGTCCAGAAACTGATGGGTTGGGCCAGAGCCAGAACACGTGTGGGTAAAGCGGCGGTTTTAAAATGTGTCATTGGCTTTGATACTCTTGATTGGTTAGAGACGATCCAATCGCTGATGACCTTTGTTTTGTACAACGCCCCTCGTCAACACAAACAACTTCAATGATGGCAGTCTCAGACTAAAGTATGTAGCGATCGAGAGAGCAGAGGAAGAATTGAGTGTGAGTTGTCAGGCTATGGTTCTTCTTCCTCTTCTTTACTTTCTAAAAGCCTCAGTTACAGTTGATTTCTCAGTGTCTTGTCGTACTTCTGTTCGTGGATGTTCTGTACTGTAATTCTTCCTGTGTAGTTAGCCTAAAAGGTTGGTGGAAATGGGAGGGGTGTTCTGTACTGTAATTCTTCCTGTGTAGTTAGCCTAAAAGGTTGGTGGAAATGGGAGGGGTGTTCTGTACTGTAATTCTTCCTGTGTAGTTAGCCTAAAAGGTTGGTGGAAATGGGAGGGGTGTTCTGTACAGTAATTCCTTACTTGGTTATGAGGTTGGGGTGAGAGAGGGAAAGAGGGAGAGATCTTGTGTAAACTCACATCTGTCTGTTCTGTTGTCTTCCTCTCTCTCTCTTGTGCCCCCCTCCCCCCTCCTAGGTATCCCTGTTGCCCAGCAACACCTGATCTGGAACAACTTGGAGCTGGAGGATGAGTACTGTCTGCATGATTACAGGTGAGTTTACCTAGGTCATGTTCATTTGGCACCAAACTGAATGAAACAGGCTGGAGCTACCTGGACTTATTAAGAGTAGGTCATTTAGCTTTCTGTTGTAAAGCATTTTTAAATGTTTCCCGTTGCGTGGCCTAATTAACACAACCCTATTCACAACCCTTTTTATTTTAATTTATTTTTTACTCTGGTTAGTTAACTGGGAACCTATTTTCATATACAGCAATGCCCTGTAAATGAACCATCAACTTTGATCTCGTAATTAGTGGTTAATTGAAATGAGTGAAGTGGAAGACTTGACTATATGCTTTGAAATGAATTCCCCTTGTAGTGAATCAATGTTCTCCCCAAGTCCTGATATCAATGAACCAAAGATGGCGAATTGGCTACAGTCACATATTGAATGTGTTTGGAGCGCTAGCTGATCCCCGTTGAGTTGTCAGTTTTATTAGATACAGACCCACTCTACAGATTGCAGATGGTGGTTGCGTCATGAATGCTTGTCGCTTAATTTTCCACATGATCGGTCCCCGGTGTGATTTAGTTAGGTCTGAACAAAACATCCTTTTGAAGTCTCAGAAATGGAGGGTGAGAGGGGGTGGATTTGCATAAAACTGACGTTCCGTTACAATTCCAATGGAATTCCCAGACGTGTGCATAAGTTCATCTGGAGCGCAGACTGACTGAGGAACAATGTTTGTTCCGGAATAATTATCGTTTTCCCAGTCGACGTTTCCAGGGTCGTGTTTATTGGGCACCAACCGTAAGAAAACCAACTGAAACAGGGAGGGACTACTTTTTTTTTTTTTAAGATGATGCTAGGTTTTCCGCTGCGTGCCCTAATGAACACCACATGTGCTTGAACGATCCAGCTAGCTGTAGGGCAAAGCAATACGATGATAGCTTAACCGATCCTTCCAAGGGACTTGGGACAGCTTCAACCAACCATAATTGCTGACATTTATCTTGTTGTCTGTCTATGTGTCTGCAGTATTGCTGAGGGCTGTACTCTGAAGCTGGTGCTAGCCATGAGAGGAGGACCCATCAACACCAGGAGAGGTAGCTAGGGGGAGATGGGTTGGGATTTCTCTGCCTTCACTGCTGGACACCCATAAGTATTCACACATAGTCAATTCACCTATTCTAGTCATGTAGCCTCTAACAACATGTTGATTTGATGAACACTGCCCTAACAGTCTCGACTCTCACCCTAAAGTCCATGAAGTGATTGGTTGATTCTCTCTCTTGGGCAGTGTCCATGAAAGACTTGGTGTCTGACTGACTGACTGACTTGTTTCTCTCTCCCTCAGTGCCTGTTGAGGACCCAGTGAAGGAGATCGCTGAGAGAATGGAGGAGGGCTGGGAGAAGAGTCTGCCTAGCAACAAGCAGGTCACCTTCCTGGTGTACCGAGAGGGAGACCAGCTCAACTTCTTCCGGGTCGTCGACCGGGGGGACGGAACTCTGACCCCTGTCTCAGAATCACTCAGGTGAGCACCGTCCACTTTCAGATAAGTGCAATACCAATTTCCCAGTCCAAATTCAACTACATTATTTTCCACTCTGAGGCAATATACAGGTCTTAGATCCATGTGCTTTATTAGGAAGGGTAGGTGGCAGGTCCAAAGGTTAAGCGTAGGGAATTACATTGTTTAGGAGTAGGGACAGTATTTTTTTATGTCATTAAAATGACAGTTCTACACAGAGACAGTCCAAAAATAGACTTGGTTTATATTCTTCCTCAATAGATCTCTGGTCAAGGTCAATGTCAGGATGGGTGAATGTGTGGCATCATTCTGGACTAAAGCATCACTCTTCCCCCGTAAAAGGCCTGTCCATATGTGATCTTTTCATTTTCTGTCCAAGTAGTTAATGTGTGTGTGTTCCAGTGGTGGCTCGGTGTACAACATGTACGAGGAGGAGGAGGAGGAGGAGACGGTGGGCTTGGCTTTGGGACAGCCGTCCCTGGAGAACTCCATCACCATGAACAAGATGAAACTGCTCAAAGCCAAGATGGAGGACATGAACATCAACAAGAAGGTAGAAAGATTTTACTTCCTAGTTCTTTCCTTAGAATATCATTATTCTCTATCCATTAACACGGTTAGGAAAGACGAGAATATAATCTTTATTATCCAAAGCATTTTACTGGCAAAGTGCAAACTAAACCTTCAAAATGCAAGTCCAGGTGACGACTCAATGATTTACCAATCAACTTGCATCTCAAATAAATACTAATTTTCTAATCAAAATTAGTCATTCTCTGCCTCCCCTTGCTCGAACTGATCCCCTCAAACACGCTGTATGACTGTCTCTGTCTGTCTCCCCCCAGCCTAAGAAGTCTGCTGAGTTGAAACCTCTGTCACCCGTCGTTCCCCGGCCCTGCCGCAACTTTCTGGGGCCACCCCGACACCCCCGCCTCTTCAATATCCTGCCCCAGATCAACCAATCCCACCACTCCGCCTCACACTTACCTCCAATCAGGGACCAGGGATCCGCAACTCCCTCCCCTCCCGTTGCTGCTACCTCCGCCACCCACCCGTCAATCAGCGGCCAGGCACCGCCCTATTTCTCCTCCTCGTCCTGTTACATGCTCCAGGAGGAGGAGCCATGGGAGACCAGCCCCAAGTCGATCCGGCCCCCTCCCAAAGTTTCCCGGTTGGACATCGGCAGCACCAGGCTCATGAGGGACTGTGTGTACCCGCAGCTCCCCGCACTCCCCAGCAGGGGGCAAGCTGAGGGGGCAGTGGAGCTGCCCGACCCCAGAGGAGAGGCACTGGGGCTGGAGTTGCTGGAGGAGGTTGCAGGCCTGCTGGAGCCCACACCGCCTGGAGCTCTGTACGGAGACCTGCTCACTGACCCCCTCATCCTGGACATCTCTACCCAGCCAGAGGAGGGTTTGGGTGGGTTGAATGGGCTAGGAGCCCTGGAGGTTGGCGCAGAGCACCAGCACCAGCTCCCCTCCACCCCCTCTCTGCTCTCACAAGCTGAGGGGATGAACTCTTTAAACAACTGGGCGATGAGTGGTTCTGATAGGTTAGCCAGCAAAGGTGAGAGGACACAGTTACTAGGTAACACCCTTCATCATATACCCGACTCTCCTTCCCCCTCCCCCTCCTCATCCTCCCCCTCTAGTAGACGGAGACTACCACAACCCTTTGAGTTCACAGGCTCAGCAACGTCAACCATACGACCCAATCCCCCCTCCTCCCGCCCCACCACTCTTCTCTCCCCTGCTCCAACTCTCCCCTCCGTCTCTCTTCCACGTGGCTCTCTTCTGCGAGGCATCAAGGTGGACTCCTCAGGCAAGCGGCCGGAGATGATGAGTAAAAGTGAGGCACGGGGCGTCACCAAGCTGACCAACCAGGCCTGTAAGAACCCTCTCGGGTCCCTCGGCAACACAGAGCTCCTGGCCTCCTTGTCCTCTTCCTCCAGGACCCCAGGTGGCAGCAGCAGCAGGGAAGGCCTGGGACAGAGCCTGGGACTCGGTTTGGGGCTGCCCGCTGTTGGGGCCGGGCTGGGCAGGCTAGGCTCCATGGCCCCCTCCCTCCAAGCCAACATCCAGCTGCTCCAGGAGGACCTGATCCGACGAATGTCCCCACTACAGAGAGCGACTGCCTCTTACATGGTGAGTCGTGAGGACAGACTATTGAGATACAACCCAGCTAGGCAGGAAAATGGGTACTATCCACAAATAAGGACTCGATGTACTGCCTAAATAGAAATGAACAAATCAAAGCAGCACAATGATAGTGTGTTGTATTGTGAGGTACAGTACTCTTGAAACACTACATAGTTTGTGCGTAGCCTGAAATCTATAACCTGTTTTGCTAACATTCCACTCCTACTGTGTCATTGCCAAACATTGCTTAGCATGACAAGGAGCGGAATGATGGCTAAACAGACTTATACCCAGGCTAGTTTGTGCGGCGTCGATGTCCTTGTATTGACCTTGTCTGAAACCTCCTCTCGTTGTTCCAGGCACCCAACAGCATAGGATCAGCTGGAGGCTCCAGTTCAATAAGGAGACTAGGTGAGTGGGGAAACCCTAAAAACCCAGGGATCCGGGTCTGCTCAAAAGTAGTCCAAGTAGTGCACTAGAGAATAGCATGCCATTTCAAATGCAGGCCCCAATCAAAAGTAGTCCGCTATATACTAGGGTCGGTCTCTCCAACCCTGTTCCTGGAGAGCTACCGCCCTGTAGGTTTTCACTCCAACCCTGTTCCTGGAGAGCTACCATCCTGTAGGTTTTCACTCCAACCCTGTTCCTGGAGAGCTACCATCCTGTAGGTTTTCACGCCAACCCTGTTCCTGGAGAGCTACCGTCCTGTAGGTTTTCACTCCAACCCTGTTCCTAGAGAGCTACCGTCCTGTAGGTTTTCACTCCAACCCTGTTCCTAGAGAGCTACCGTCCTGTAGGTTTTAGCTACAACTCTAATCTACCGCACCTGATTCTAATTATTAGCTGGTTGATAAGCTGAACCAGGTTAGTTACAACTGGTGTTGGAGTGAAACAGGGGGGTAGCTCTCTGGAAACAGGGATGGAGAGCCCTGTACTAGGGAATAGGGTGCCCTTTCAAACGCAGACCCAGTCTTAATAGAAATATCTATTTGTCCTGTAATAAGACAGAATGAGACTTTCTCAGATCATAATCTCATTGAATCCAAGAGGAAATGTGGTGGAAAATATCGAAGGGAAATTCCAAATTTCATGAGAATCCCAAGTTCCAAATGTTATGAGAAACACCCAAACTATGTATACCCTCTTTATTGAGATGAAAAAAGCTGCTGGCGCGTTTTCAACCCAAGTCTTTGTGAAAGCAACGTGTGTAATCTAGTAGCCCAGCACAGGGTCTGTAGTAGAACGCATAAACACACAACACACACACAGTCAGACAGACAGAGAACAGCTCTCTGACCGACCCAGGGGTAGTCGTAGGCTGAGGGCACACGCATACAGACAGACACATTAGTGCATGGACAGACACGTCACACATACGTATACGCATGTACACAGTAACCAAGCAGCTCACTGACCTAGGATTAGTGCCAGTGAGAACACACACACAAAGCAAGTACATTTTCATGCAATTATACACATTTTGCCATGGAATGTAGAGAAAGTGTTGCAGTTTTAAAGCAAGTTGGCTGCAATTCTACACATTTTGACACTGGGCAGAGAGAATATTTAGCAAGTTTATAACTAATTTCATGCAATTCTACTCATATATTTCCATGGTGCTGAGAGAAAAAGGAGCTGTTTTACAGCTAATTTCCTGCAATTCTACACATGCTGCCATAGGGTGGAGAGAAATGTTTGCAGGTCTTAATGTATCTGAGTGAGGGACTAATTTGGCAATCTAAACATTGTTAGTTGACATGGGCTAATTGACTATCAGTGACTGACATAACGAGAAACTGCTGATGCAAAATCGAGTTTCGAAATTGCACCTTGTTTAGTCTAACTCGAAACAGTAAGTTGAGACCCTGACTGAGTTCCTAAAATTATATCTAAAAAAAATATTGATCCAAGGGCCAGTTGCCCGTCGCCGTGTTACAGCCTGAATTCAAAATGGATTAAATAGTAACCCAGAATGACAACGTGAAAACATGTTTTTAGAAATGTTTGCAAATGTATTGAAAATGAAATACAGAAATCTCATGACACTCCAAATTGAGCTCAGGTGCATACAATTTCCTTTGGTCATCCTTGAGATGTCACTGCAACTTGATTGGTGTCCACCTGGGGCCAATTCAACTGTTTGGACATGATTTAGAAAGACCCACACCTGTCTATATAAGGTTCCACTGTTGACAGTGCATGTCAGAGCAGAAACTATACCATGAAGTCCAAGGAACTGTCTGTAGATCTCCAAGAGAGAATTGTGACGAGGTATATACTGTATCTGGGGAAGAGTTTAAAACAATTTCCGAGAGCACAGTGGCCTCCATCATGGGGAAATGGAAGAAATATCTAACTACCCAGACTCTGCCTAGAGCTGGCCATCCGACCAAACTGAGCAACCGGGCAAGAAGGACCTTGGTCAGGGAGGTGACCAAGAACCCAATGACCACTCTGACAGAACTACATAGTTCCTTGGCTGAGATGGGAGAACCTGCCAGAAGGACAAGTCTCTACAGCACATCACCAATCTAGACTTTATGGGAGAGTGGCCAGACGGAAGCCACTCCTGAGAAAAAGGCACATGACAGCATGCCTGGAGTTTGCAAAAAGGCGCGTGAAAGACTCTGCGATCATAAAGCAAATGATTCTGTGGTCTGATGAGACAAAAAAAAAATTTAGCCTGAATGAAAGCGCTATGTCTGGAGAAAACCAGGCACAGCTCATCACCCGTGTAACACCATCCCTACCGTGAAGCATGGTGGTGGCAACATCATGTTATGGGGATGCTTTTCAGAGGCAGGGACTGAGTGACTGGTAAGGATAGAAGGAACAATGAATGGAGGCAAATCCTTGATGAGAACCTGCTTCAGAGTGCAAATGACCTTAGACTGGGGCGACAATTTACGTTCCAACAGGACAATGACACCAAGCATACAGCCAAAGCAACGCTGGAATGGCTTCAGAACAAGAATGTGAAAGTCCTTGAGTGGCCCAGCCAAAGCCCATACTTGAATCCCATTGAAAATCTGTGGAAAGATTTGAAGATTGCTGTTCGCCGCTCCCCATTTAACTTAACAGCGCTTGAGAAAATCTGTAAGGAAGAATGGGAGAAAATCCCCAAATCCAGATGTGCAAAACTGATACAGACATACCCAAGATGACTCAAAGCTGTAATCGCAGCCAAAGGTGCTTCTACAAAGTATTGTCTCAGGGGTGTGAATACTTATGTAAATGAGATATTTCTCTTTCATTTTCAATAAATGTGCAAAAATGTCTAAACATGTTTTCACTTTGTCATTATGGGGTATTGTGTGTAGATGGGTGAAGGGAAAACATATATTTAATCCATTTAGAATTCAGGCTATAACAGAACAAAATGTGGAATAAGTAAAGGGGTATGAATACTTTCTGAAGGCACTGTAAATTACCAAAGTTACGATAGATTGCCATAGATTTTCTGTTGATTACCAAAATGACTGAATATTCCAGTAACTTTGGTAAACTACCGGTAGCTTTGCAACCCTACAGGGGAGTATTGTGAAAGCAGCCAATGCATGTTGTATGAGCACTGCAGCGTGGCACGGCAATGGCATTAATTAATTATACACTACGTTACAGCTGCAGAATGAGCACCAGACACAATGACCCATACACACTATGCAATGAGCCAAGGACAGGCTTGCAGTACATGTTTGAGATTGGATACATTGCTGTCGGCCTGCACAGATCACTAATCTGCAAATGACCTTGCATCCGAAATAACTACTCATTATGTCATCAAGATTAGCGATTCTGTGTCTCGTCTTGCTCAAACTGATTCCCTTCAAATAGCTCATCTTAGTGCGGATGGCCTTTGAGTACGTACCAGTATTTCCTCTGGAAAATGTGTAGCAGTGCCTCTGGAAAATGTGTAGCAGTGGGGGGTGGGGGGGGGTGGGGGGGTAGCGTAGGTGCAGTTCAAAGGAGGGTCCCTCCTCCTCCCCCCTTGTTTTGGGGTTTTGTGGTCTCCCCCAGAGCAATTCTATGTAGAAGGACTGAGAAGCTCAGTTCTGGTGACTTTTTAAAAGGACATTATATTCCAAAATGAATGAAAATGAAATGATGCTGACACCATCTAAAATATAATTTCTACCTCCCAGAAATTAGCCCAATAAATTATTTAAAAGTGGCAGTATGTAACTTTTTGGGCGACGTGACCAAATTCACATAAAAAGGTGAGTTATAGATCTATAATTCTACCTTTAAGGAAGTCTAAGAAGCGTTAGATCTGTTCTATGTGCGCTGTTTCTATGCTTCCTGTTAAGTTTTGTTTTTGCATCTTTTACTTTCGGTTTTGTACACCAGCTTCAAACAACAATATAAACTGAAATTAGGCAAACTATTTGTTTTCGCAACCAGGAAATGGCAGAGTGATTTCTGCATTGTGCAACTTTAACATATTGGACCATGCATATAGCCTATGCATGGTCCATATTATTAGGTATGCTATTAGCAATAAGCATTATCACCTGTAGCCCAACTGATGCAAATCAAATCACATTTTATTGGCCGCATACACATATTTAGCAGATGTTATTGCTGGTGTAGCGAAATGCTTGTAATGCTTGCAGCATGGTGGCTATAAATAAATAGTCTGAAGCATGGAGTTGCCTATCTGCATTTAGTAAGCATGTATTGATGAATTTTATGTCCCAAAAAACTTGCATAAACACAGTGATTATAATGTACCTGTAGGGTAACTTGGGGTGAAACGCCACACGGGTTAGCACGCATCCTGCTTGTACTTCTCACATAAACCACTTCATTGAAAAATTCTCCCAACACTTACTCTTGCGCATCAAAAAATTTAATCTCTGTCTAATCACAATTTAAGTCACTCCCCAAAAAATATTTTGAGAGAGGGAGGTGTTTTTACCTCAAGTTACCCTATAATTGACCCGTCTTACATTTAGCCCCACTCCCCTATGCACTCATGGCGAATTGCAGAGCAGTAACGTGCTTAACCATGCCTCTGCTAAAAACTCAGGATTTAAAATGGTGCAGTTCACATACTGTATTTAAGAGTTTAAAAATAAAGTAGGAATGGAAAGCTGGGATCCCCCTCTTTTTTAACAAAGGCCATTAAAACTGCTGTTTTCCCCGCGATTGCATTAAGAATTGTTGTGCATTGACTGCTTGTCAGAATGCATGGTTCCCTCCCTATGGCACTCGCAACTTGAATGCAGCTTGAGAGGAATATTTCTCTCAAATAGAACGCGCAACACCAAGCCGACTAGGTAAATAGATAAACCATTCTACTATGGAGTTGTCAGGTTGTTCTATTCATTACTCGTCAGATGCTCTTATCCAGAGCGACTTACAGTTAGTGAGTGTGCACATTTTCTTCATACTTGCAGAGGAAAAGTAAATGTGGAATGTTCTAGCATCTTCAAAGTGCGCCTTAACAAAGTTTTGTTCATGTTAAATTCTTTTTGGGGTGGGGGTGGTCGTGGCAGCAATGATTTGTGCTTTGGCACAGGGCCACAGCGAAATGACTGCGGCAGAAACACTGTAGGACACACTGTAATAGTATATCAAAGCAGATTAGTGATGGGACACAACATCCGATCTCATGGCCCGTTGCCTGCCTGGTTGGGAGATTCTCCTGTCTGCTGTGTCACACTAACCTCTGTTTATATCAGTCCTGTTACGCCTGGCCTTCACCCCTCTTTCTCTCGCTCTGTCTTTCTTTCAGTTGATATAGCCTCTTCTTTTACATGTTGCTTTGGTAATAGTTCGGAAGCTTAACATCATTTAAGAGTGAAATATTGGATGTTAATATCACCTCAGTGATCTTGGCTTACTATATTCTTTTGATTACTCAAAATAGCTATAAAAACAAAGTCGCACAAACGTTTCGGCATCACTGTGCCTTCTTCAGGGTAATGTCATGAATGCTTGAACCAGGTTTTGTAGACAAACAGTGCAATTAGTGCAACCAATGACAGTAGTGAGGGGTGTGTTGTAATTGCTAGGTTGATCAGAATGAATTGAGCGAAAACGTTAAAAGACAATAGCCCACAGCATATTGAATATATTATGCCATTATTAGCATTAGCATTAGCATCAACATACATTGTTTCATTTAATTTTACCTATATATTTAAATATTTCCAATTTTATTAAATGTTTTTGTTCATGCTAACTCATGCTTTTTATTAGATTACTCAAAATAGAACTATCCTTTATTCTGGTCTCCTCCCACTAGGCCCCCCTGCATATCACCTGCCTCCAGTCAAGGTCCCGCTGGCCAATAAGAAGAAGGAATCTAAACACTGCTTCCTCTGTGGCAAGAAGACTGGTCTGGCCACCAGCTACGAGTGCAGGTACACCTCTCAGTTCCTCTGTTATTCTCTCTCTCCCTCCACCCCTCTCTACATCACGGTCTCTCACTTCCTGCTTCCTCTGTGGCAGGAAGACGGGTCTGGCCACCAGCTGTGAGGGTGGTGACACCTCCCACTTCCTCATTCTTCCTCCCTCATTAATCGTTGTCATCCAATCTAGTCAGTTTTTTTGTGTATCTGTCCTACTACTAGGTATGCCAGGAGTAAAAAAGTCAAGTTTTATTATTTGGATGTACTAGGGCTGGGGGTTTGAAATAATTTCACATCGTATAGTATCATTCAATTTTGTCAGATATCCGGATATTCAAAATACATGTTTTTTTTTTTTAAGTATGTTTAAACCTGAGCGTTGCTGTGGTAGGGAGAGAGGCTGGTGCGCTATTGCTGCAGCTGGCAGCGGAGGTTTATATGGGGTGGTGTGTGTAGCGAGCAGACAGAGGGAGAGGCGCCAACGCAATTTGGCTACAGCCAAGACTAGCTAACTAGCAGCCACAATGTTATTTATCATCCCATATACTAGTGCCTGTCTTGACTGGAGTAGCCTAGAGAAGCTAGCTAGCTATCTACAGTGCCTTCGGAAAGTATTCAGACCCCTTGACTTCTTCCACATTTTGTTACGTTACAGCCCAGATCACTAAAAAAACACTGAAATATCACATTTACATACAGTACCAGTCAAAAGTTTGGACACAACTACTTATTCCACCTACTCTGCGTCTCACAAAGACACGGCGGTTGGAACCAAAAATCTCAAATTTGGACTCATCAGACCAAAGGACAGATTTCCACTGGTCTAATGTCCATTGCTCATGTTTCTTGACCCAAGCAAGTCTCTTCTTCTTATTGGTGTCCTTAAGTAGTGGTTTCTTTGCAGCAATTAGACCATGAAGGCCTGAGTCTCCTCTGAACAGTTGATGTTGATGTGTCTGTTACTTGAATACTGTGAAGCATTTATTTGGGCTGCAATCTGAGGTACAGTTAATTGCCCATTTCTGAGGCTGGTAACTCTTAATGAACTTATCCTCTGCAGCAGAGGTAACTCTGGGTCTTCCATTCCTGTGGCGGTCCTCATGAGAGCCAGTTTCATCATAGCGCTTCATGGTTTTTGCGACTGCACTTCACTTGAAGAAACGTTCAAAGTTCGTGATATTTTCCAGATTGACTGATCTTCATGTCTTAAAGTAATGATGGACACTTGTTTCTATTTGCTTATTTGAGCTGTTCTTGCCATAATATGGACTTGGTCTTTTACCAAATAGGGCTACCTGATGTATACCAACCCTACCTTGTCACAACACAACTAATTGGCTCAAACGCATTCAGAAGGAAAGAAATTCCACAGATTAACATTTAACAAGGCACACCTGTTAATTGAAATGCATTCCAGGTGACTACCTCATGAAGCTGGTTGAGTGAATTTCAAGAGTGTGCAAAGCTGTCATCAAGGCAAAGGGTAGCTACTTTGAAGAATCTCAAATATAAAATAGATTTTGATTTGTTTAACACTTTTTTGGTTACTACATTAGTTATTTCATAGTTTTGATGTCTTCACTATTATTCTACAATGTAGAAAAAAGTAAAGATAAACCCTGGAATGAGTAGGTGTGTCCAAACTTTTGACTGGTACTCTATGTATTCAGACCCTTTACTCAGTACTTTGTTGAAGCACCTTTGCCAGCGATTACAGCCTAGAGTCTTCTTGGGTATGACGCTACAAGCTTGGCACACCTGTATTTGGGGAGTTTCTCCTATTCTTCTCTGCAGATCCTCTCAAGCTCTGTCAGGTTGGATGTGGAGCGTTGCTGCACAGCTATTTTGAGGTCTCTCCAGAGATGTTAGATCGGGTTCAAGTCCGGGCTCTGGCTGGGCCACTCAAGGACATTCAGAGACGGGTGAAGAGACAGGTGAACCTTCGCCCCAGTCTGAGGTCCTGAGCACTGGAGCAGGTTTTGATCAAGGATCTCTCTGTGCTTTGCTCTGTTAATCTTTGCCTTGATCCTGACTAGTCTCCCAGTCCCTGCCGCTGAAAAACATCCCCACAGCATGATGCTGCCACCACCATGCTTCACCGTAGGGATGGTGCCTGGTTTCCTCCAGACGTGACACTTGGTATACAGGCCAAAGAGTTCAATCTTGGTTTCATCAAACCAGAGAATCTTGTTTCTCATGGTCTGAGAGTCTTTAGGTGCCTTTTGGCAGACTCCAAGCGGTCTGTTGTGCCTTTTACTGAGGAGTGGCTTCCGTCTGGTCACTCTACCATAAAAGCTTGATTGGTGGAGTGCTGCAGAGATGGTTGTCCTTCTGGAAGGTTATCCCATCGCCACAGAGGAACTCTAGAGCTCTGTCAGAGTGACCATCGGGTTCTTGGTCACCTCCCTGACCAAGGCCCTTCTCCCCCGATTGCTCAGTTTGGCTGGGCGGCCATCTCTAGGAAGAGTCTTGGTGGTTCCGAACTTCTTCCATTTAAGAATGATGGAGGCCACTGTGTTCTTGGGGACCTTCAATGATGCAGAAATATTTTGGTACCCTTCCCCACAATCCTGTCTCTGAGCTCTACGGACAATTCCTTCGACCTCATGGCTTGGTTTTTGCTGTGACATGCACTGTCAACAGTGGGACCTTATATAGACAGGTGTGTGCCTTTCCAAATCACGTCCAATCAATTGAATTTACCACAGGTGGACTCCATTCAAGTTTTAGAAACATCTCAAGGATGATCAATAGAAACAGATGCACCTGAGCTAAATTTTGAGTCTCATCGCACAGGGTCTGAATACTTATGTAAATAAGGTATTTCTGTTTTTGATTTGTAATGCATTTGCAAGATTTTCTAAACCTGTTTTCGCTTTGTCATTATTAGGTATTGTGTGAATATTGAGGATATATATATATATATATTTTATCCAATTTAGAATAAGGCTGTAACAAAATGTGAAAAAAGTCGAGGGATCTGAATACATTCCGAAGGCACTGTAAGCCAGCCAGCTATAGCTAGCTAGGCTAGGCTACATGCTGCGCTTTCTCCCCAACCCCGTTCAGATAAAACAGCCTACCTGTTGTTTGCTCATTGTATTCTAGTTCTTCTAATTTCACTAACTTTTAATTCCCTCATTTTATTCCGTATTGCGTTTGTTAGTGAACTCCCACTCCACTTGTTACACATTGAGCCTCTTTGCCACTTTGATTGGCCAACATAAACAATGAGCTACACACTGTGAAGGCTACCTGTTGGCTACCGGCCTTTTTATGGTGCACACCGTGCACATCATAAAATCTAAATTCAGAAGTTTGTTTTATTATAATGTCATGGTATATCCTTGTTTGTAACAATGTCACATGGATATTTAAATTCAGTAAAAGCCTTTTCGGTGTTAAAATAGGCATTCAAATACTAACGTCGGTTCGTAATATTCGAGTAACCTTGCACATTCCTAGGATGTACAGGATACACATGGTATACACCGTCCAACGAAATGCTTAGTTGCAGGTTCGACAATGCAACAAAATATAATAATATGAACATGAAGTAAATGGCTCAGTAGAATAGAAAAAACGTTTTAGTATAATACAGAAAGGCACAATCTATAGTCTAATAGTTACACGTGTTTTAGGGAAGGTGGGATTGTTCCTGTCCAGTAGTTTATGTCATCAACATTATGATATCGCATGCTGCCTTAACAGTCACCACCACTAGAACCCTATTATCACTCCCCTCCTCCCTTCTCTCCTCCCCCCTCCCTCCCCCCTCCCTCCTCCCCTCTCCCTGTCCTTGCTTAAAGAACACAGTGTGTGGTGGTGATGTAACTGGAGCTGTGTAATCTCCTGGTCATAACACTAACCGTCTGATGTTGGAGTCACGCTGTGTTCAAAAGATTCTAATTGTAATTGGGACTAGAGCGGACTAGATCACATAGCGCTAACTGTGATACAGTGTTACACTTGGTGTGTGTGGTTGAGGAGATGATGCACCCATGGGTGTTATGAGTTCAGATGAAGGAAAGGAGATGATGAGATTTTTTTATTTTACCTTTATTTAACTAGGCAAGTCAGTTAAGAACAAATTCTTATTTACAATGACGGCCTACACCGTCCAAACCCGGACGACGCTGGGCCAATTGTGCGCCGCCCTATGGGACTCCCAATCACGGCCGGTTGTGATACAGCCTGGAATCGAACCAGGGGGTCTGTAGTGACGCCTCAAGCACTGAGATGCAGTGCCTTAGACCGCTACGACACTCGGGAGATGATGCACCCATGGTGTTATGAGTTCAGATGAAGGAGAGGAGATGATGCACCCATGGTGTTATGAGTTCAGATGAAGGAGAGGAGATGATGCACCCATGGTGTTATGAGTTCAGATGAAGGAAAGGAGATGATGAGATGATGCAACCGTGATGTTATGACTATAGAGTAGTCGAGGCCTGTTGGGATTCTGGAATACTGGAAATTATGATGCAATAACTTTCAATACTGTGCCCTTGGATGACTCTGAACCTTACCACTAGCTGCCTAGCACGAACCATCACACACACACACACGTTTTCAATGATTAATTGCTGTTAGTCATTCAGAATGGATTGTGGTCTCTCTTTCAGTTCCTCTGGGATGGGGAAAGGATAGAGCTCTAAACAACTAAAGCTTTCCAGTGCCTTCTGAAAGGATTCAGACCCCTTGGCTTTTTCCACTTTTTGTTACGTTGCAGCCTTATTCTAAAATGGATTAAATTGTTGTTTTTTTCCGCATCGATCTACACACAATACCCCAGAATGACAAATAAAAAAACAGGTTTTTTGAAATGTTTGCAAATGTATTAAACATAAAAAACGGAAATAATTTACGTAAGTATTCAGACCCTTTACTCAGTACTTTGTTGAAGCACCTTTGGCAGCGATTACAGCCTCGAGTCTTCTTGGCTGTGACGCTACAAACTTGGCACACCTGTATGTGGGGAGTTTCTCCCATTCTTCTCTGCAGATCCTCTCAAGCTCTGTTAGGTTGGATGGGGAGCGTTGCTGAATTTAGTGGCCTCCATCGTTCTTAAATGGAAGAAGTTTGGAACCAGCATGACTCTTCCTAGAGCTGGCTGCCCAGCCATACTGAGCAATCGGGGGAGAAGGGCCTTGGTCAGGGAGGTGACCAAGAACCCGATGGTCACTCTGACAGAGCTCCAGAATTCCTCTGTGGAGATGGGAGAACCTTCCAAAAGGACAACCATCTCTGCAGCACTCCACCAATCAGGCCTTTATGGTAGCGTGGCCAGATGGAAGCCACTCCTCAGTAAAAGGCACATGACAGCCCGCTTGGAGTTGCCAAAAGGCACCTAAAGACTCTCAGACCATGAGAAACAAGATTCTCTGGTCTGATGAAACCAAGATTGAACTCTTTGGCCTGTATACCAAGTGTCACGTCTGGAGGAAACCTGGCACCATCCCTACAGTGAAGCATGGTGGTGGCAGCATCATGCTGTGGGGATGTTTTTTCAGCGGCAGGTACTGGGAGAGAGATTTCAGTTTTCATAGATTTGCAAACATTTCTAAAAACCTGTTTTTGCTTTGTCATTAAGGGATAATGTGTGTATATTGATGAGGGAAAAAAACAAACAATGTAATCAATTTTAGAATAAGGCTGTAATGTAACAAAATGTGGAAAAAGTCAAGGGGTCTGAATACTTTCTCAATGCACTGTAGCTGCAGGCTTTCAATAAAGTGTTACCAATTGGTGTTCTACTTACTAATATTGTTATTGTTCAGTAGAATTTTGTAATTATATCATCACACTTTCTGCTGCTTTAGGAGGTGAAAATTGAACAGTCACAGCCGTACTGTCTGAATAGGGCTGTTGTGTTCTTTCTCTCAGGTGTGGTAACAACTTCTGCGCCACCCACCGCTACGCAGAGACCCACGACTGCACGT
Source organism: Coregonus lavaretus (assembly GCF_964263955.1). Classification (NCBI taxonomy): domain Eukaryota; kingdom Metazoa; phylum Chordata; class Actinopteri; order Salmoniformes; family Salmonidae; genus Coregonus; species Coregonus lavaretus. The sequence continues at coordinate 788,595 of NC_140023.1, read as the reverse complement.
ACAACTACAAGAGCGCCGGACGCCGCTTCCTCCAGGAAACCAACCCCATCGTCAACGCTCCCAAGCTGCCCAAGATCTGAGCCCCTCCCCCTGTCCCCCCTCTATCCCTGCACTCCTCTTTCCTCTTTTGGGATGGAGGGATGAAAGGAAAATTAAATAACGGAAAGAAAGAAGGGATTTGATCACCACTGTGTGCTTTTTAACGACGGCAAAACGGCAAGTGTGAACAGAACGGAGACCACCGAATATGAACTTTAGTAGCTAGCTATCACCTCCGCTCCGGACAATGTGAACGAACTGTTGATCCGCTTTTACTCATAAACCTTGATCGTTTTTCCAGAGCAGAAAAGTATTGCATGTACATTTGTAGTTTTTAAAGCAAAATGTGTGTTGTGTATTTCACGTTTTAACAGAACAGAAGTGCACGACTCCAAGCATATGTTATATCCTGATATCTTCTGCTTTGTTTCTTTGTTTATCAGATTGTTTCTAAAAATAGGACTGCAGATCACTTTTTCATGCGACAAGTCTTTGAGAGATGCACTTTAGAATTATCATATTTATATACACCAATGTTTGACTTTGACATTTTTTAGAGGGAAGGCTCTTCTGTGTTTCTTTTGTAATTAAGGGGTTTTATGTTGTCTTACTGTCTATCATAATGTTTTTATATCCAGTACCTATCTCTCCTTTCCCCCTCTCCTATGGGCACATACATACTGGCATCACTCTTACAACACGTATTTGACTAAAGGGTCTAACACTTCCCGTTGATGAGAAACTACACTGAACAAAAATATAAACGCAACATGTAAAGTGTTGGTCCCATGTTTCATGAGCTGAAATAAAAGATCCCAGAAACGTTCCATACACACAAAAAGCTTATTTCTCTCAGATTTTGGGCACAAATGTGTTTACATCCCTGTTAGTGAGCATTTCTCCTTCGCTAAAATAATCCATCCACCTTGACAGGTGTGGCATATCAAGAAGCTGATTAAACAGCATGATCATTACACAGGTGCACCTTGTGCTGAGGACAATAAAAGGACACTTTAAAATGTGCAGTTTTGTCACACAACACAATGCCACAGATGTTTGAAGTTTTGAGGGAGCGTGCAATTGGCATGCTGTCTGCAGGAATGTCCACCAGAGCTGTTGCCAGAGAATTGAATCTAGCCAGAGAATACATTTCTCTACCTTAAGCTGCCTCCAATGTCGTTTTAGAGAATTTGGCAGTACGTCCGAAGGGCTTCACAACCACAGACCACATGTAACCACGCCAGCCCAGGACCTCCACCATCCGGCTTCTTCACCTGCAGGATCGTCTGAGACCAGCCACCCGGACAGCTGATGAAACTATGGGTTTGCAAACCAAAGGATTTTATGCACAAACTGTCAGAAACCGTCTCAGGGAAGCTCATCTGCGTGCTCCTCTTCCTCACCAGGGTCTTGACCTGACTGCAGTTTGGTGTCGTAACTGACTTCAGTGGACAACTGCTCACCTTCGATGGCCACTGTCACCCTGGAGAAGTGTACTCTTCACGAATGAATCCCGGTTTCAATTGTACCATGGCGTCGTGTGGGCGAGCTGTTTGCTGATGTCAATATTGGGAACAGAGTGCCCCTTGGTGCTGGTGGGGTTATGGTATGGGCAGGCAAAAGCTACGGACAACAAACACAATTGCAATTTGAATACACAGAGATACCGTGACGAGATCCTGAGGCCCATTGTCGTGCCATTCATCCGCTGCCATCACCTCATGTTTCAACATGATAATGCAAGGCCCCATGTTGCAAGGATCTGTACACAATCGTTGGAAGCTGAAAATGTTCCAGTTCTTCTATGGCCTGCATACTCACCAGACAAGGTCACCCATTGAGCATGTTTGGTATGTTCTGGATTGACGTGTACAACAGCGTGTTCCAGTTCCCGCCAATATCCGGCAACTTCACACAGCCATTGAAAAGGAGTGTGAAAAGATTCCACAGGCCACAATCAACAGCCTGATCAACTCTATGCGAAGGATGAGGCAAATGGTGGTCACATCAGATACTGACTGGTTTTCTAATCCACGCCCATATTTTTTTTTTAAAGGTATCTGTGACCACAGATGCATATCTGTATTCCCAGTCATGAAATCCATAGGTTAGGACCTAACACATTTATTTTAATTGGCTGATTTCCTTATATGAATTGTAACTCAATAAAATCTTTGATTTGTTGCGTGTATATTTTTGTTAAGTGTATAATACAGATTACTTTCATGTTAATTCAAGATCAGCTTTGACATAAGTATGCAAATTGTATAATTTATGTACGTTTATCGGCAATACTCTATGCCTGTCAAACTAGTTTATGGAAATGCAGGGTGGGGTCACAGAATTTCGGCTTGTGGCTGCCAATTGCCATGAAAAAACATGATTTTGTATAATTTATTATTTGCACAGCTGTTGCAGAAAACATAACATTAACTGTAATGGAGGAAGGGGCTAATCTAATAAAATATCTTTGTGTTTACTAACATGTTTGAATGAATTTATTTGTTTTCTACAACAACTGGTCATTTGTCTGACTGTAAAGACCAATGACTGGAATATAAATGTCTAACGTGTACGTAGCCATTACAGGTTTAGCAGTTATCATTGCGTTTGGACGTAGCTCAAGACCTTCACGCGTTCAACAAAAAGCAATCATTTTACGTGATAACGGCATGTGAATTCGAACATCCGTCCATATATCTGCTGTACTTACTCGGTTGGGAGAGCATGGCGCTTGCAAAGGATTGTTGGTTAAATTCCTAGGGCCACCCAAAGCGTCTGCTAAATGGCATATTACTATACCTCCTCATCACTACTGTACTTAGCATACCTCATCACTACTGTACTTAGCATACCTCATCACTACTGTACTTAGCATACCTCATCACTACTGTACTTAGCATTCCTATCACTACTGTACTTAGCATACCTCATCACTACTGTACTTAGCATACCTTATCACTACTGTACTTAGCATACCTCATCACTACTGTACTTAGCATACCTCATCACTACTGTACTTAGCATACCTCATCACTACTGTACTTAGCATACCTCATCACTACTGTACTTAGCATACCTCATCACTACTGTACTTAGCATACCTCATCACTACTGTACTTAGCATACCTCATCACTACTGTACTTAGCATACCTCATCACTACTGTACTTAGCATACCTCATCACTACTGTACTTAGCATACCTCATCACTACTGTACTTAGCATACCTCATCACTACTGTACTTAGCATACCTCATCACTACTGTACTTAGCATACCTTATCACTACTGTACTTAGCATACCTCATCACTACTGTACTTAGCATACCTCATCACTACTGTACTTAGCATATCTCTTTTCCTCAGCCTACTCTTATCACCCTCCTCTGAGAAGTCTTGTGTAAGTATTTATTTTTGTCCTCAATACATTCCTTGTCTGCCGTTTGAGAGCCTCCAACCGTCGATGGCATTCTGTTCTTCAAGCACTACAGTACTGAAGGGACCTCCTCTTCTCCGCATGCCTCATCTCTTCTAAAAGTGTCCTTCTGAACGTTCTGGGATATAAGAGGATGACTGCCTACGAAATGGGCTCTGTCTGGTATTCTCCATTTATCCTAGTTAACTAGCTACTAGGTGACCAACTCAGTGGCCTTGTTAGTGTCCACTCTGAGATTGAAAAGTTGGGGGTTCGATCCCTGGTCAAGTCATACCAAAGACAAAAAATGGGCCCTGATTCCTCTGCTTGGCACTCAGCATTAGGGAGATTGATTGGGGGTAGGTCCCTGCAACAGACTAGCATCCTTGTCCAGGGGGGTACTGGTACATCAAGCTGGCTCACGCTACAGAAACAGGAGATAGGCTCCTTCCCTATGGGTCGTTCTGGCTCAGACAAGGCTTACTTGGTGAAGGCTTAGTTACTAGGGCTCTGGTCCAAAGATGTGGACGATACTGAACAGGGTGTTGGGTTCTGGTCAAAAATAGTGCAGTACTAATAGTGGTACTGCAGTAGAACCTAAATGATCCCAAGGAGGGAAGTTGGTGTCACCGGTCCACAAGCATCAGCAAATCACAGTGTATAGGAACTATATAGCGAACAGGGTGACCGAAGTAGTGCTCTACATTTCAGACCCAGACAGTATGCCAGGGAGATCCTATATTCTTTGAATTATAGGATCTTTAAGCAATAGGCAAATCTGAAAAGATTCCCTATTCCCTATGTAGTACACTCCTTTTCATTGTTAAATAGAATAGAAAATAATTTACTGATTCATGTCACATAGAACCCCCCCTTCTCCCCCGCCCAGACCCACCCAATGTGCCACTCCTGTAGTTTCTTAGCAACAAGCTGGCTTTTATTACAGGGTTACTTTGTGATTTTGGCAATGAAGCCCTTTATCAACTTCCCCAGAGTCCGATGAACTCATGGATACAATGTTTGTCTCTGCATCCAGTATGAAAGAAGTTACAGGTAGTTTTGAAAGCCAATGTTAACTAGCATTAGCGCAAAGACTGGAAGTCTATGGTATCTACTAGCATGCTAGCAGTTACCATAGACTTCCAGTCATTGTGCTAATGCTAGCAAGCAACTTCCTTCAAACTGCACGCAGAGATATAAAAATGGTATCTACGAGTTCATCTGACTCTGGGGTAGTAGATAAACGGCTTAATTGCCAAAATCCTGACGTATCCCTTTAACATGAGGAATTTAAGACCTCTCTCTCTCAATAATTCTGATGAAAACAGGAGGGATGAGCAGACCAGAGGAGAACATATTATAGCACCCCTTGATATGGAGATGGTGCTTCTTAAAGACTTCATCCTGCCAATGAAACCATGTCAAAGGTTAAAACTGTGTTCTGGGCCTGATTCACACCATAGCACCAAGCCAAGCTGTACTGGGCTGGCCTGGTTCCGCATCCACCATAGCAGAGTATGGTTTGGGTTGGCCCTATACTATAAATTAGGCATTGCACTTCTAGATTCTAGACTAATGACCGTTGTTTCGCCACAATGTCTTGAACTGTGATCCATAAAATATGTATAACCCATAAACAAATATATATTTCTAATCTGAAATCAGGTTTTAGCAGTGACCCAGATCAGGACCATCGTGATCCAAGAGGACAGGAGGCCATTGTGATCCAAATTCAGTTATGTGTTTACCACCTAATGATTGAGGTTAGGATTTGAGAGGGGTAAAATAATCCTAGATCTGTGATTATGGGAAACTTTTACCCAAAGTGGAATAAGCCCCAACTCATTCAGGAAACTGATTTCAACAATATGCCTATTGGCTTGGAGTAGAGATACAGTGGCTGGGAAACAGGTTTCTGTACTCAGACTCCATCTCATTACAAGGTCTAGAGCTTATCTGCGAATATAAGAACTCCGTAATACACTCTTGACCTCAATGACTTGTCACAGCCGTCTGTGTCTGTGAGAGAAATAGAATCAAGCCAATCTTAGGCAAGGGAAAAGGAAAGGACCTGTCAACCTCATATCATATAACCTGCTATTGTTACAAAATCACTATTTGAATAGGAGGGATTACCATGGAAAAGGTAGAACAGCGCTCCAAATCTCACTCATGGGAAAATGAGGGAAAGGCTATTTGTCTCCATAAATGGATTCACATGGCTGATCCACACACACACACCAGATGCAGAGCAGGTCCAGGGCCAGGCAGTCTGTTTCTAATAGGACTCAGTGTCAGAACAGCCCTAGACTGCAGGCTCGGCTCTTGGGTTGCATCTCAAATAACACCCTATTACCTATTTAGAGCACTACTTTTGTCCAGAGCCTATGGGCCCTAGTCAAAAGTAATGCACTGTAAAGGGAATAGGGTGCCATTTGATAAGCATCATTCTAAAAGATGTCCAACCTCCAGCACAATGGTTTGTGACTAAAAAGTGACTAACCATAATTTGTGCTTAGATTGATAGGAAGACAATATATAGGGTACTGGAGGTAATTTAAGTGAGCTTTGTTAGGAGTGTTTTCATATTGATTATTGGCATGAGTTCAGTATTTAGATGCTGTATGTGTATGTGTGCATTTGCAAAGGCAATGCACACCAGTAAGCCAGGAGAATTCCAACCAATCAGATAAAGGAGGAAACATTCTCCATCGATTGAAATCTAGTTGGTGTTGAGTTTTCTGTATTTGGTGTTTTATTAGGATCCCCATTAGCTGTTGCGAAACCAGCAGCTACTCTTCCTGGGGTCCACACAAAACCTGAAACATGACATAATACAGAACATTAATAGACAAGAACAGCTCAAGGACAGAACTACATACATTTAAAAAAGGCAAACATAGCCTACATTACAGTATAAATACATGCACACAAAATATCTATGTCAAATAGGGGAGAGGCTTTGTGCCGTGAGGTGTTGCTTTATCTGTTTTTTTAAACCAGGTTTGCTGTTCATTTGACCAATATGAGATGGAAGGGAGTTCTATATAATACTGTACGCTTTCTTGAATTTGTTCTGGATTTGGGGACAGTGAAAAGACCCCTGGTGGCATGTCTGGTGGGGTAAGTGTGTGTGTGTCAGAGCTGTATGTATGTTGACTATGGTAACAATATGGAATTTTCAACACATTAATGTTTCTTATAAAAAGAAGAAGTGATTCAGTCAGCCTCTCCTCAACTCTTAGCCAAGAGAGACTGGCATGCATAATATTTATATGAGCTCTCTGATTACAATGAAGAGCAAGACGTGCCGATTCTGTTCTGGGCCAGTTGCAGCTTAACTAGGTTGTTATTTGCAGCACTTGACCACATGACTGGACAATAATCAAGATAAGACAAAATTAGAGCCTGAAGGACTTGCTTTTTGGAGTGTGGTGTCAAAAAAGCAGAGCATCTCTTTATTATGGAGAGACCTCTCCCCATCTTTACAAGCATTGAATCTATATGTTTTGACCATAACAGTTTACAATCTAAGGTAACACCAAGTAATTTAGTCTCCTCAACTTGTTCAACAGCCACACCATTCATTACCTGATTCAGCAGAGGTCTAGAGCTTAGGGAATGATTTGTACCAAATACAATGCTCTTAGTTTTTGAGATTTTCAGGACCAGATTATGACTGGCCACCCATTCCAAAACTGACTGCAACTCCTTGTTAAGGGTTTCAGTGACTTCATTAGCTGTGGTTGCTGACACGTATATGGTTGAATCATCAGCATACATGGACACACAGGCTTTGTTTAATGCCAGTGGCAGGTCATTGGTAAAAAATAGAAAAGAGTGGAGGGCCTAGAGAGCTGCCCTGCAGTACACCACTCCCTACATGTCTGACATTAGAGAGGCTTCCATTAAAGTTCTATTAGATAGACAGCATCTGAATCCATTATATGACAGAGGTTAAAAAGCCATAAAACATACGTTTTCTCAACAACAGGTTATGGTCAATAATATCAAAGGCTGCACTGAAATCTAACAGTACAGCTCCCACAATCTTCTTATTATAAATATATTTCAACCAATCATCAGTCATTTGTGTCAGTGCAGTACATGTTCAGTGCCCTTCTCTATAAGCATGCTGAAAGTCTGTTGTCAATTTGTTTACAGAGAAATACAGTGGGGAAAAAAGTATTTAGTCAGCCACCAATTGTGCAAGTTCTCCCGCTTAAAAAGATGAGAGAGGCCTGTAATTTTCATCATAGGTACACGTCAACTTTGACAGACAAATTGAGAAAAAAAAATCAGAAAATCACATTGTAGGTGGAAAATAAGTATTTGGTCACCTACAAACAAGCAAGATTTCTGGCTCTCACAGACCTGTAACTTCTTCTTTAAGAGGCTCCTCTGTCCTCCACTCGTTACCTGTATTAATGGCACCTGTTTGAACTTGTTATCAGTATAAAAGACACCTGTCCACAACCTCAAACAGTCACACTCCAAACTCCACTATGGCCAAGACCAAAGTGTCAAAGGACACCAGAAACACAATTGTAGACCTGCACCAGGCTGGGAAGACTGAATCTGCAATAGGTAAGCAGCTTGGTTTGAAGAAATCAACTGTGGGAGCAATTATTAGGAAATGGAAGACATACAAGACCACTGATAATCTCCCTCGATCTGTGGCTCCACGCAAGATCTCACCCCGTGGGGTCAAAATGATCATAAGAACGGTGAGCAAAAATCCCAGAACCACACGGGGGGACCTAGTGAATGACCTGCAGAGAGCTGGGACCAAAGTAACAAAGCCTACCATCAGTAACACACTACGCCACCAGGGACTCAAATCCTGCAGTGCCAGACGTGTCCCCCTGCTTAAGCCAGTACATGTCCAGGCCCGTCTGAAGTTTGCTAGAGTGCATTTGGATGATCCAGAAGAGGATTGGGAGAATGTCATATGGTCAGATGAAACCAAAATAGAACTTTTTGGTAAAAACTCAACACGTCGTGTTTGGAGGACAAAGAATGCTGAGTTGCATCCAAATAACACCATACCTACTGTGAAGCATGGGGGTGGAAACATCATGCTTTGGGGCTGTTTTTCTGCAAAGGGACCAGGACGACTGATCCGTGTAAAGGAAAGAATGAATGGGGCCATGTATCGTGAGATTTTGAGTGAAAACCTCCTTCCATCAGCAAGGGCATTGAAGATGAAACGTGGCTGGGTCTTTCAGCATGACAATGATCCCAAACACACCGCCCGGGCAACGAAGGAGTGGCTTCGTAAGAAGCATTTCAAGGTCCTGGAGTGGCCTAGCCAGTCTCCA
>NC_140023.1:769819-774819 GCF_964263955.1 Coregonus lavaretus | reverse complement strand
GATTGATTTAACTGGTCTAAGTGCCGAAGGACAAAATGCTGTCAATGAGTCTCCATTCATGTCAGAAAACCATACAGCAAGATGTCTATTGTAAACTTTGTGTTATGATTTATGTATCAACATCCCCAGAGTCCCCTGCTGCTGGCCCACGCCTGAGAAATGCAGTGTTTATTTACTGACACACAGGAAATTGTTCAATTCTACTTTCTGTTTCTGAATTGTTCAGCAGTGTGACTGTGCCAAGTTCCTCTTAACTGACGGTAACAGACGGAACACATAAAGGCTGTAAAAGCTGTGGGTTAGAAATTAATAATGACACCTGGATAATGTGGCAGTGTGTGTGTGTGTGTGTGTGTGTGTGTGTGTGTGAGTGTGTGTGTGTGTGTGTGTGTGTGTGTGTGTGTGTGTGTGTGTGAGTGTGTGTGTGTGCCACACTGGTAATGTGTTTCTGTGGAATGAATGTGCCATGCTCTGCTGAGTCAAATATTAATATGGGGAAGAAGTGAAACGTGGGGGGGTGGGGTTGGGTGGGGTGGGGGGGTGGGGGGTGGGGGGCGGGGACAAGATGATCAAGCACAACCCCGTCTGACAGGTTTATCCTAGCCGAACCACATCACAACAATACCCAAAGACAAAGTGCAGGTTTCCGTGTGTAGATGTGTGTGTGTGTAGATTTGTGTGTAGATGTGTGTGTGTGTATGTAGATGTGTGTGTAGATGTGTGTAGATGTGTGTGTGTAGACGGTTGACAGCTCAACATAATCACAAGAGACATAGAGTATATACTCTTATTTCAAACTGTTATCGCTCCCCCTCCCCCTTCCTCTCTCATTTCCTCAGTCAAAACAATGTACTGAGCAAATGTCAAATTGGCTTTTTGCCAAATTACCGTACGACAGACCACGTATTCACCCTGCACACCCTAATTGACAAACAAACAAACCAAAACAAAGGCAAAGTCTTCTCATGCTTTGTTGATTTCAAAAAAGCTTTTGACTCAATTTGGCATGAGGGTCTGCTATACAAATTGATGGAAAGTGGGGTTGGGGGAAAAACATACAACATTATAAAATCCATGTACACAAACAACAAGTGTGTGGTTAAAATTGGAGAAAAAACACACACACATTTCTTTCCACAGGGCCGTGGGGTGAGACAGGGATGCAGTTTAAGCCCTAACCTCTTCAACATATAGATCAACGAATTGGCGAGGGAACTAGAACAGTCTGCAGCACCCGGCCTCACCCTACTAAAATCTGAAGTCAAATGTCTACTGTTTGCTGATATCTGGTGCTTCTGTCACCAACCAAGGAGGGCCTACAGTAGCACCTAGATTCTGTCAGACCTGGGCTCTGACAGTAAATCTCAGTAAGACAAAAATAATGGTGTTCCAAAAAAGGTCCAGTTGCCAGGACCACAAATACAAATTCCATCTAGACACCGTTGCCCTAGATCACACAAAAAACTATACATACCTCGGACTTAACATCAGCGCCACAGGTAACTTCCACAAAGCTGTGAACATAAAATGTAATATACCAATTAGGATCTGGCTAAAAATACTTGAATCAGTTATAGAACCCATTGCCCTTTATGGTTGTGAGGTCTGGGGTCCGCTCACCAACCAAGAAGTCACAAAATGGGACAAACACCAAATTGAGACTCTGCATGCAGAATTCTGCAAAAAATATCCTCAGTGTACAACGAAAAACACCAAATAATGCATGCAGAGCAGAATTAGGCCGATACCCGCTAGTTATCAAATTCTATAACCACTTAAAAGGAAGCGATTCCCAAACCTTCCATAACAAAGCCATCACCTACAGAGAGATGAACTTGGAGAGAGTCCCCTAAGCAAGCTGGTCATGGGGCTCTGATCACAAACACAAACAGACCCCACAGAGACCCAGGACAACAACACAATTAGACCCAACCAAATCATGAGAAAACAAAAAGAGAATTACTTCACACAATGGAAATAATTTTTAAAAAACAGAGCAAACTAGAATGCTATTTGGCCCTAAACAGAGAGTATACAGTGGCATAATACCTGACCACTGTGACTGACCCAAAATTAAGGAAAGATTTGACTATGTACAGACTCAGTGAGCATAGCCTTGCTATTGAGAAAGGCCGCCGTAGGCAGACCTGGCTCTCAAGAGAAGACAGGCTATGTGCACACTGCCCACAAAATGAGGTGGAAACTGAGCTGCACTTCCTAACCTCCTGCCAAATGTATGACCATATTAGAGACACATATTTCCCTCATATTACACAGATCCACAAAGAATTAGAAAACAAATCCAATTTTGATTAACTCCCTTATCTACTGGGTGAAATACCACAGTGTGCCATCACAGCAGCAAGATGTGTGACCTGTTGCCACAAGAAAAGGGCAACCAGTGAAGAACACCATTGTAAATATTTGTTTATTTATTTTCCCATTTGTACTTTAACTATTTGCACATTGTTACAACACTGTATATATACATAATATGACATTTGAAATGTCTTTATTCTTTATGAACTTCTGAGTGTAATTTTTACAGTTAATTTTTATTGTTTATTTCACTTTTGTTTATTATCTACTTCACTTGCTTTGGCAATGTTAACATATGTTTCCCATGCCATTAAAGCCCTTAAATTGAAATTGAATTGAATTGAGAGAGAGGGGTAAGAAGCCCTCAATGGAAAGATAGCTTGTTGAAATAAATCTTTGGATTTCACTGTTTCTGTCCTTTACAATAACTATCTGTCTCTTTCTCATTCTCTCTGTCATTATGACTCTTTCTCTCTCCCCCCTCTCTCTCTCTTTCTCTCTCTCTCTCTTTCTCTTCTCTCTCTCTCTCTCTCTCTCTCTCTTTCTCTCTCTCCTCTCTCTCTTCTCTCTCTTCTCTCTCTTCTCTCTCTCGCTCTCTTATCTCTCGCTCTCTCTCACTTCTCTCTCTCTTCTCTCTCTCTCTCTCTCTTTCTCTCTCTCTCTCTTTTCTCTCTCTCTCTCTCTCTCTCTCTTTCTCTCTCTCCTCTCTCTCTTCTCTCTCTCTCTTCTCTCTCTTCTCTCTCTCTCACTCTCTCTCGCTTTCCCTCTTTTTCCCTCTCTCCTTCCCTCTCTCCTTCCCTCTCTATTTCCCCTTCTCTCTCTCTAGCTCTCTCTCTTGCACTAACACACACTCCACACACACACTCCGTGGTGACCCAGACACACACGTCCCTTTGGCGTTCGCCGGTCCCCGTGAGGTGCCCACGCACCCCAGCCACACACAGAGGCCCTGTTGTCCTGCCCCCAGCCACACAGAGACAGACTGAGAATCAGTAATCACATCAAACACTGTGACAGGCCTCGCAGAGATGGAGCAGAAGCTCTCTGTCAACAGAGGATAAAGCTTTAGACAAGGGTTATTCACTCACTATTCAGTATAGCTACTCTCTTCAGGTGGATGGGTTTAGAATCAAATGTGACATTGTCAGGTTAGCCATGGTCTGTATTCATTATGTCTTAGAAGAAGAAACATACTGTATAATCAAGCAATAAGGCCTGAGGGGGTGTGGTATATGGCCAATATACCACGGCTAAGGGCTGTTCTTATGTACGACGCAACACGGAGCCCTTAGCCGTGGTATATTGGCCATATATCACAAACCCCCGAGGTGCCTTATTGCTATTATAAACTGGTTACCAACATAATTAGAGCAGTAAAAGGAAATGTTTTGTCATACCCCTGGTATACCACGGCTGTCAGCCAATCAGCATTCAGGGCTCCAACCACCCAGTTTATAATGAATAGATCATCTCTTGCTTTGTCAGTGTGGCTAGTTGTCAGGTGTATGTACATTTTAACAGTCAACAAAAATCATCCTTATCTTCATCTTCATCATCAGCATCAGCATCAGCATCATGAAAATATCTCAACATTAATATAACCGTCCCTATCAATCAACGCAACATGAGTTGACGCCTTCTCTTCTGAAGCGCCTGCCCTTTAACGACGTTTTTTCTACCCGTCCCATTTTTTCAGTCCATTTTAACGCGGAAGTCAGTGACGCATATAATCTACTGTACATTTAGATGCAGATGGGGGCTATGAAATAAACAAAACATCATTGCCATTTAGTTCGGAAGAAAGCGGTGGTGAGTGTTCATTGTTTTGCTCTGTACGGTGCGTGCATTTTGAACTGGGATTTGAGCATTTGATCGCCGCGGAGCACTTCAGGAAATGTAAATTATCTGGCTACATTGTAACTGCTGCGCCTTTTTAAAAATAATTCTTCCTGAGACGACGCGTGTCTTGATGGACTAGTTGGGACTATAGGATTGTGTTCATATCTGCATTTCACGACCGCTGCTGTAGCCTACAGAAATACATAACTGACAGTATTTCTACAACATAAGGAAGTCTTAAAAATACGGTGGGTGTGCTATTACTTCAAATAGAATATGAGCGAAATGTTCGCAGAGCGAATCAGCTGCTTTATACTGCATACTAGGCTATTAATGTAACCTAGCGCTAGGCTTCATAGGTGTTCTTGCTATTTTGTCCGGTTGGCGAGTAGGTTTGCTGTTATAATTTTATTTGTACAATAATTATGTCACACATTCCTTTCCTCTCTGGGAATGCAACCACTAGGTAGTCGTATTCCAGTGTTGACATTACTAACTTAATGCTTTATTTGTGATAATGTGAGATAATCCAGATGAAATATTATCGGATAGGGGACCTTTAATAATATTGCGCTGTTCTTTAGTCTATCGTCACATATTCGTGAATCGTTGACATTAATAATGAGAAAAATTCATTAGATAAACCATGAGTCGGTGACGGATGATAATTTCGTTTTCATTTTCACATTTCATTGTCGGGAATTAAACCTTCACAGACTGCGCGAGACTATGCTGCGCCGCTGCTGCACGATAGCAAGCCTACAAAAGCATGGTTTGTTTCATTGTATAGATCTGACGTTTACCCAGTATATGTCCGATTATTCTGTATATTGCGAGTCGTG
>NC_140023.1:669327-769619 GCF_964263955.1 Coregonus lavaretus | reverse complement strand
ACTGTAACAGGTTAATGAACAGTATAGCCCAGTACTGTAACAGGCAGGGTATGGGTGTGTGTTACATCACACCAGCACCAGGTTACATTGTGACGGCAGTAGCAGGAACAGCGGCATCTAGTGGGCAAAACGTGGTACTGTCACACTAATTCATGGTAAATAATGCAAGCGACTTCAATGGCTAATATCTCTGAACGGGGGGGGGGGGGGGGGGGGGAATATCACCAGATTCACAGGGAATAGATTGCAAATGGTGAAGAAGCAATACTCCAAGCCGCAGCATCATACTACTTGTCAAACATAGCAAACTGATACTGTATAGTGGTTGTTGTGGTGGGATTGGTGTGGGGAGTCGGTGGGTGGCTTTTGTCCATTATATTGGATTCCTAATGGTATTGGATTTATTGGATTCCTCTTACTCAATGGTAGGAAGAATTTTGGTCAATATCGGATGTTGGGTACTATATTTATTGAATATTATGTGAAACCTAAACATTTTAAGGGTGAATTTGGGTGCAATCAATTAGCTTAATTTCTCAGAGAGTCAAATACAGTTTCAACTGCAGAGATGATTTCAGAACAATCTGAGATGGTGGGTGTCAATCCTCTTTCTTGTGCTTTTTGAGGTGGAACGACTCTCTGGTATCTGAGTAGCATGCAGGCATAAACCTGTATAACACAATGTCTCCTGTGGTGGGTCCTTACTGTAACTAATACTGCTGCTATCTGTCATCTGCCATCATGGGAATACCTGCTATACTGCAGTTGGCTTTCTCAAACACTGTGGACATTGTCACTGTGGAGTTTCTGACTGCTTTTCTCTTGTTGGTTAAAAATATGTATTTGACCCAGTGTGTGAATGTGCAGATATGTAGTCCTCTGTCTATTTACAGAAAACATGTGGTTATATAATGGGTCATAGCTTTATTTATTTGAGACTATTCCATTGGTCCTAATGGGCGGATGGGCGAATAGCCCATCTGGCCTGGCTCTGCTCTGCTGTTCTGTTCAGCTGTGTGTGTTGTGTGTGTTCTCTCCATACAGTATCAGCCTGCTGTCTTTGTGTTAAAGCTAATCTATTCTGGGATGTATTGTCAACAATCCGTAAAGTCAGAGGGGTTTTAAGTCAAACCAAGAGGTCCAACAAGCCAGTACTTCCATAATAAACTCAGATTAAAGTAAACTCAGGCAGTTGTATTGTATTTGTTTGTATTCATGTCAATAGGAGAGAGGCAGCAGGGTTTGTCCATGAGTGCAGTTGCCATGACACTTGTGTGATCAGAGAGGGGTTTCCATTGGGTAGACAGATTCTAGACATCTTGGTATTGACTATCTTTGCTAAAGCAGTCAGACCTCCTTACAGACGTAAGAGGAGAGAGACCTGTCAAGAGACAGAGATTATATTTAAATTTACCAATTAAGAAGCTAAATCAGGAGAAAGCCCTGTCAAATCTATCAATGAACGTGGTGAAAAAACGACAGAGGAGAAGAGAGAAAGCCAGTCGAGTACTTTTCTACTGCTATCTAATCAATTCATAATTCGTTCTCTTAGAGGTGCGTTTTGAGGAGAGTAATTTTATCCAATTAACTATTAATCTATTTTTTTTTCACAGTGTGGCTAGGGTTGGCACAATTACCATATAACGGTGTAACCGACAGTTATGGATGAACGTCATAAAAAAAAAACATCCTTGTAACCGTTAAAATAAATCATAATAAATGGTATTTGTGGAATGAACAGCTCACTGATGACGGCCCGGCATTCGTATGGCAATTTGACTGGTAAACTCATGGGGGTACACTCGAAATGGCTGCCTGGTATTGTAATGCAATCATTTCCATGGTAGTGTAGAATGCTCATTCAAATTATGTTAACGGATGTGGCTCATGCAATGCAATGTAGTTTTTGTAGTTAGTTGAGTTAAATCAAGAAATACACTTCCTGCTTTTATTTCCTGCTTTCTCCTCGCAGTGGCTGCCAGTTCACCTATTACGCCATAATTGACTTGAACGAGGATGCCCGTTCTATTCATTCTATTTCTATGGCACAGACAGTCAAGAGCGGAAGAGAGGAAAAAATTACGTTAAAATACATGTCTGGCCAATTACAGTTATCCAAAATTCAATGACTATCACTGCCCTAGGTGTGACACAATGTGGTGGTGGTTCTTATGAATGTCCTTGCAGTTCAAAGTGAGTTTGGAGTAGCAGATAATTAATTTGTCAGTTATCACTTATTCACTATTGTGTTAACTTAAATAGAAATAGGTTGCAGCTCTTTTGGCCTCAATCATAGTTGGCTTGTCATATTTCATTAACGTCAAACTATGGCTGTGTTTCAAAATGTGTACTTGTGTTCGATCTAGAGCGTATAGCGAGTACGGATGTCAACTGTCATTTTTCAAGTGCGATTCCAAACGTGTTTTATTTATTTAAATTGTTCAGGAATAAGGCATCACAATACACACTAAATACTGACCTATCTCTCCCTTATCTCCTTTTCCTCCTCCTCATCATCGTCAACATTTAGTTTGCGTCTATAGAAGAGCATTTCCTCTTACGACAACTCATGTTCAGGAGAGGACTGAAATGTAGTCGGGAGAGGATTGGTTATAAAACATTCCAGGGGTTTCAAAGGCTCTGATGAAGTTTGTGTCTAATGTTTGTATCGAATTTCCTCTTATCAGAAGTCATGGCTAGGGCAGGATGTTGTACACTATAAACTTTCCAGTGGGTTTCCTGAGGCTCTGAGTTAACAAGTTGTTTTACTGTGTGGGCGTGCTCTCTCTCTCTCTCTCTCTCTCTCTCGCTCTGTCTCTCTCGCTCTGTCTCTCTCGCTCTGTCTCTCTCGCTCTGTCTCTCTCGCTCTGTCTCTCTCTCTGTCTATCTCGCTCTCTCTCTCTCTCTCTCTCTCTCGTTCTGTCTCTCTCTCTCGTTCTGTCTCTCTCTCTCGTTCTGTCTCTCTCGCTCTCTCTCTCTCTCGTTCTGTCTCTCTCGCTCTCTCTCTCTCGCTCTGTCTCTCTCGCTCTGTCTCTCTCGCTCTGTCTCTCTCGCTCTGTCTCTCTCGCTCTGTCTCTCTCGCTCTGTCTCTCTCGCTCTGTCTCTCTCACTTTGTCTCTCTCACTCTGTCTGTGTCATCACCAGTCTAAAGAAGTGTATCTTATTTCCTAGTTGTGTACTCAAGTGCAAATTCCCCCTGTTAGTCTTTGTAGCCAGTCCTTTTTGATTGTTCAAGAAAAAGATGTAGATTGAAACAAAGCAATAGTAAACAAATGATGCAGCAGCCCACCTTGGGCCAATTAAGATATTATCGTGTGACCACAGATTATCCATTATATTGACCAGATACTCAAGTGGCCACACTAACAATGGAAAAAAATTTTTATTCTAAATTGGAAGGCAGTTAGCCTGGGTACCAGTCACTTTAGCTGATCCACTCCCTGTACTCCACATCATGTGCCCAACGCAATGACAAGAATTGCCAAGGAGTGGAATGTTAGCTAAAGAGACTGGTGCTCAGACTAGAAGGCAGTCGGGAGGAGGCAAGATCAGGTGGGACCTTTCTAGCCAATGAAAGGGCAGATACGCGTGTGAACAACAGGCACAACTCCGATATATTGTGTATTTCCTTAAAGTTGCCAGGATTTCACGTGTCTTACATATCAGTACACTCAAAACAACTTAAGCACTATTAAACTTCTATTCAATCAAATAAGCCATAACATTTTTTGTTAACTAAATTCGACACTTTCAGTGACCTCCACAAAAACACATTGCTTGGTGAGTGAAAAAACGCCACCTGCTGCTTCGCCTCTTCCTCTCTGTTGTGACTCACATATTTCAGTTAATTACTATAGCTCCCACCTTGGGCCAGTCAATGTAATTTAGTAAATGCCGGCTCTCTATGGCAAGACACATCATTCGCCCAAGTTTCGTCAAAATCGGGCCAGTGCTGTCTGAGATATCGCGGGACGGACGGACAGATGGACCGTCCGTCCATCCGTCCACCCTACCCACATTACCCCTCTGTGTGGTTGTATCCCGATAATCTCCCGAAGTGTGCACTTGTTCACGTCCCTTCATGGATTTTAAAGGAAATGACTGGTACTATGTAAGAAATATGGTGGAAACTCCCTCTAGCCCATGCCTAAACCAATCTAAAGCCTTTAAATTTTTGGGGAGTAGTGAACGAGTGCACACTTCAGGAGAAAGAAGAGATTTTTGGCATGCAACCTGTGTCTTCACTGTGATTATGATGTCACTGCTTTTATGAAGAGACATATTTGCTATGTGTTACTTTTCCCTCACTATGATCAGACTGGTGGCAGCATTAGCTATGAGGCGGCAGCGTTAGCTATGAAGCGGCAGCGTTAGCTATGAGGCGGCAGCGTTAGCTTTGAGGCGGCAGCGTTAGCTTTGAGGCGGCAGCGTTAGCTATGAGGCGGCAGCGTTAGCTATGAGGCGGCAGCGTTAGCTATGAGGCGGCAGAGTTATCTATGAGGCGGCAGCATTAGCTATGGTAGCTATGAGACGGCAGCGTTAGCTATGAGGCGGCAGCATTAGCTATGAGGCGGCAGCGTTAGCTATGATAGCTATGAGGCGGCAGCGTTAGCTATGAGGCGGCAGCATTAGCTATGATAACTATGAGGCGGCAGCGTTAGCTATGAGGCGGCAGCGTTAGCTATGAGGCGGCAGCGTTAGCTATGAGGCGGCAGTGTTAGCTATGATAACTATGAGGCGGCAGCGTTAGCTATGAGGCGGCAGCGTTAGCTATGAGGCGGCAGCATTAGCTATGATAACTATGAGGTGGCAGCGTTAGCTATGAGGCGGCAGCGTAAGCTATGAGGCGGCAGCGTTAGCTATGAGGCGGCAGCGTTAGCTATGAGGCAGCAGCGTTAGCTATAATAGCTATGATGCGGCAGCGTTAGCTATGATAGCTATGAGGCAGCAGCATTAGCTATGATAGCTATGAGGCGGCAGCGTTAGCTATGAGACGGCAGCGTTAGCTATGATAGCTATGATGCGGCAGCGTTAGCTATGATAGCTATGAGGCAGCAGCATTAGCTATGATAGCTATGAGGCGGCAGCGTTAGCTATGAGGCGGCAGCGTTAGCTATGAGACGGCAGCATTAACTATTAATATTTCTCTCCTGAAAGAGCATCTTGTATACATTCAGACATAACTATTATGTTGTTGCAGAAACAGAGAGATAGACAAAGAGCCTTCGGTAGATAAAACAAAGATAGTCACAGACACAGGATGATCAGTCTCTCTCTCTCTATCAATTCAATTAAAGGGTCTTTATTGGTATAGGAGACATATGTTTACATTGCCAAAGCAAGTGAAATGGATAAACAAAAGTGAAATAAACAATAAAAAGTTAACAGTAAATATTACACTCACACTAGTTCCAAAAGAATAAAGACATTTCAAATGTCATATTATGTCTATGTACAGTGTTGTAATGATGTGCAAAGAGTTAAAGTAAAAAAAAAAAGGGAAAATAAATAAACATAAATATGGGTTGTATTTGCAGTGGTGTTTGTTCTTCACTGGTTGCCCTTTTCTTGTGGCAACAGGTCACAAATCTTGCTGCTGTGATTGCACAGTGTGGTATTTCACCCAATAGATATGGGAGTCTATCAAAATTGGATTTGTTTTCAAATTCTTTGTGGGTCTGTGTAATCTGAGGGAAATATGTGTCTCTAATACAGTGAGGGAAAAAAGTATTTGATCCCCTGCTGATTTTGTACGTTTGCCCACTGACAAAGAAATGATCAGTCTATCATTTTAATGGTAGGTTTATTTGAACAGTGAGAGACAGAATGACAACAAAAAAATCCAGAAAAATGTATGTCAAAAATGTTATAAATTGTTTTGCATTTTAATGAGGGAAATAAGTATTTGACCCCTCTCAATCAGAAAGATTTCTGGCTCCCAGGTGTCTTTTATACAGGTAACGAGCTGAGATTAGGAGCACACTCTTAAAGGGAGTGCTCCTAATCTCAGCTTGTTACCTGTATAAAAGACCCCTGTCCAAAGAAGCAATCAATCAATCAGATTCCAAACTCTCCACCATGGCCAAGACCAAAGAGCTCTCCAAGGATGTCAGGGACAAGATTGTAGACCTACACAAGGCTGGAATGGGCTACAAGACCATCACCAAGCAGCTTGGTGAGAAGGTGACAACAGTTGGTGCAATTATTCGCAAATGGAAGAAACACAAAAGAACTGTCAATCTCCCTCGGCCTGGGGCTCCATGCAAGATCTCACCTCGTGGAGTTGCAATGACCATGAGAACGGTGAGGAATCAGCCCAGAACTACACGGGAGGATCTTATCAATGATCTCAAGGCAGCTGGGACCATAGTCACCAAGAAAACAATTGGTAACACACTACGCCGTGAAGGACTGAAATCCTGCAGCGCCCGCAAGGTCCCCCTGCTCAAGAAAGCACATATACAGGCCCATCTGAAGTTTGCCAATGAACATCTGAATGATTCAGAGGAGAATTGGGTGAAAGTGTTGTCGTCAGATGAGACCAAAATCGAGCTCTTTGGCATCATTTACATTACATTTTAGTCATTTAGCAGACGCTCTTATCCAGAGCGACTTACAGTTAGTGAATACATATTTTTTTATACTGGCTCCCCGTGGGAATTGAACCCACAACCCTGGCGTTGCAAACGCCATGCTCTATCAACTGAGCTACATCCCTGCCGGCCATTCCCTCCCCTACCCTGGACGACGCTTGGCCAATTGTGCGCCGCCCATGAGTCTCCCGGTCGCGGCCGGCTGCGACAGAGCCTGGCATCAACTCAACTCGCCGTGTTTGGAGGAGGAGGAATGCTGCCTATGACCCCAAGAACACCATCCCCACCGTCAAACATGGAGGTGGAAACATTATGCTTTGGGGGTGTTTTTCTGCTAAGGGGACAGGACAACTTCACTGCATCAAAGGGACAATGGACGGGGCCATGTACCGTCAAATCTTGGGTGAGAACCAACTTCCCTCAGCCAGGGCATTGAAAATGGGTCGTGGATGGGTATTCCAGCATGACAGTGACCCAAAACACACGGCCAAGGCAACAAAGGAGTGGCTCAAGAAGAAGCACATTAAGGTCCTGGAGTGGCCTAGCCAGTCTCCAGACCTTAATCCCATAGAAAATCTGTGGAGGGAGCTGAAGGTTTGAGTTGCCAAACGTCAGCCTCGAAACCTTAATGACTTGGAGAAGATCTGCAAAATCCCACCTGAGATGTGTGCAAACCTGGTGGCCAACTACAAGAAACGTCTGACTTCTGTGATTGCCAACAAGGGTTTTGCCACCAAGTACTAAGTCATGTTTGCAGAGGGGTCAAATACTTATTTTCCTCATTAAAATACAAATCAATTTATAAAATTTTTGACATGCGTTTTTCTGGATTTTTTTGTTGTTATTCTGTCTCTCACTGTTCAAATAAACCTACCATTAAAATTATAGACTGATCATTTCTTTGTCAGTGCGCAAACGTACAAAATCAGCAGGGGATCAAATACTTTTTTCCCTCACTGTATGGTCATACATTTGGCAGGAGGTTAGGAAGTGCAGCTCAGTTTCCACCTCATTTTGTGGGCAGTGTACACATAGCCTGTCTTCTCTTGAGAGCCAGGTCTGCCTACGGCGGCCTTTCTCAATAGCAAGGCTATGCTCACTGAGTCTGTACATAGTCAAAGCTTTCCTTAATTTTGAGTCAATCACAGTGGTCAGGTATTCTGCCACTGTGTACTCTCTGTTTAGGGCCAAATAGCATTCTAGTTTGCTCAGTTTTTTTGTTAATTATTTCCAATGTGTCAAGTAATTATCTTTTTTGTTTTGTCATGATTTGGTTGGGTCTAATTGTGTTGCTGTCCTGGGGCTCTGTGGGGTCTGTTTGTGTTTGTGAACAGAGCCCCAGGACCAGCTTGCTTAGGGTACTCTTCTCCAGGTTAATCTCTCTGTAGGTGATGGCTTTGTTATGGAAGGTTTGGGAATCGCTTCCTTTTAGGTGGTTGTAGAATTTAACGGCTCTTTTCTGAATTTTGATCATTAGTGGGTATCGGCCTAATTCTGCTCTGCATGCATTATTTGGTGTTTTACGTTGTACACTGAGGATATTTTTGCAGAATTCTGCATGCAGAGTCTCAATTTGGTGTTTGTCACATTTTGTGAATTCTTGGTTGGTGAGTGGACCCCAGACCTCACAACCATAAAGGGCAATGGGTTCTATAACTGATTCAAGTATTTTTTAGACAGATCCTAATTGGTATGTCAAATGTTATGTTCCTTTTGATGGCATAGAAGGCCCTTCTTGCCTTGTCTCTAAGAGCTTTGTGGACGTTTTGTGGAAGTTACCTGTGGCGCTGATGTTTAGGCCGAGGTATGTATAGTCTCTTTCTGTCTCGCTCTCGCTCTCTGTCTCTCTCTGTCTAGCTGGGAAATTAAGTATTCTCTTTGAAACATATCTGCTCTTTCCAGGTCAGAGTTAGGTTAGGGCTCTTTCCAGGTTAGAGTTAGGTTAGGGCTCTTTCCAGGTTAGAGTTAGGTTAGGGCTCTTTCCAGGTTAGGGTTAGGTTAGGGCTCTTTCCAGGTTAGGGTTAGGTTAGGGCTCTTTCCAGGTTAGAGTTAGGTTAGGGCTCTTTCCAGGTCAGGGTTAGGTTAGGGCTCTTTCCAGGTTAGGGTTAGGTTAGGGCTCTTTCCAGGTTAGGGTTAGGTTAGGGTTCTTTCCAGGTTAGGGTTAGGGCTCTTTCCAGGTATTGTTACATTTTTATGGCAATTTTGGAAATGCCAAAAGAATGTGATAGGAGTTCATCAGATGAGTCAAAACTGATAAAAGTGAGCACTGTGCTTTTATACAGATTAATTCACATACTGTAGCTTTCAGTATGCAGGATGACTTTAAGGAAGCAAAGCTAGCCAACAGAAATACCTGTTACACTCACCACTGTCCAGTGGGAAACTGCTCTCTTTGTCTGTCTCTGTGTGTATGTGTATGTGTATGTGTATGTGTGTGTGTGTGTGTGTGTGTGTGTGTGTGTGTGTGTGTGTGTGTGTGTGTGTGTGTGTGTGTGTGTGTGTGTGTGTGTGTGTGTGTGTGTGTGTGCGCGTGTGTGTGTGTGTGTGTGTGTGTGTGTGTGTGTGTGTGTGTGTGTGTGTGTGTGTGTGTGTGTGTGCTGGCAACCTTGGTGTTTGCCAGCATTTTCCTCTAAATGATGTAACAAAAAATGAGTAATATGTGCTCTTTAGGACATGGGTCCCATGGGTCCTAGTTGGTAGAGCATGGCGCTTGCAACTGCATGATTCCCATAGGGGACCAGTGCGAAAAAGTACCAAAAATGTAAGCACTCTCTCTCTCTCTCTCTCTCTCGTGCTCTCTCTCTTTTTAGTATCTGATATGGATGTAATACAATGACATATTAGTGTTGTCCTGGTTTACCTTCTGGGCTCTAACTCAATCTACCCCTGCCCTGCTCTGTACTCCATTATGTCTGCCTGTCTACTGTTCTCTACAGTAACTCAATCTACCCCTGCTGTGCTCTACTATGTCTGTCTAACAGTGAATATTGATCTTCTCTAATAGCTTCTCTCTCTCTATGGATGATGTCAGACCCCCAACCGCTATCCCAGCATCCCTAGAGCACCTGCAGTGGAAAGAACTCTGTGGTGGTTGGAATGTAGGACAACAGTTTTTGTCCCTGGATGTTTTCGTATGGACGGTTTGCAAAGCCCCCCCAAATCACACAGATAGGACCTAGGCAGGAGGTGATTAGCAGTAGTGGGTTGCATTTATATAGCGCTTTTGACAAAGCCTCAAAGCATTTCACATTATGCCGACAGTGCATTCGGAAAGTATTCAGACCCCTTGACTTTTTGTTGTTGTTACATTACAGCCTTATTCTAAAAAAATGTTTTTTAGCAATCTACTCACAATACCCCATAATGACAAAGGAAAAACAGGTTTTTAGAAATTTTTGGTAATTTACTACAAATAAAAGAAATATAACATTTACATAAGTATTCAGACCTTTTACTCAGTACTTTGTTGAAGCACCTTTGGCAGCGATTACAGCCTTGAGTCTTCTTGGGTATGACGCTACAAGCTTGGCACACCTGTATTTGGGGAGTTTCTCCCATTCTTCTCTGCAGATCCTCTCAAGCTCTGTCAGGTTGGATGGGGAGCATCGCTGCAGAGCTATTTTCAGGTCTCTCCAGAGATGTTCGATCGGGTTCAAGTCCGGGCTCTGGCTGGGCCCCTTCAGAGACTTGTCTCGAAGCCACTCCTGCATTGTCTTTACTGTGTGCTTAGGGTCGTTGTCCTGTTGGAAGGTGAACCTTCGCCCCAGTCTGAGGTCCTGAGCGCTCTGGAGGAGGTTTTCATCCAGGATCTCTCTGGACTTTGCTCCGTTCAACTTTCCCTCGATCCTGACTAGTCTCCCAGTCCCTGCCGCTGAAAAATATCTCCACAGCACAATGCTGCCATCATCATGCTTCACCGTAGGAATGGTGCCAGGTTTCCTCCAGACGTGATGTTTGGCATTCAGGCCAAAGAGTTCAATCTTGGTTTCATCAGACCAAAGAATCTTGTTTATCATGGTCTGAGTCTTTAGGTGCCTTTTGGCAAAGTCCAAGCGGGCTGTCATGTGCCTTTTACTGAGGAATGGCTTCCGTCTGGCCACTCTACCATAAAGGCCTGATTGGTGGAGTGCTGCAGATATGGTTGTCCTTCTGAAAGGTTCTCCCATCTCCACAGAGGAACTCTGGAGCTCTGTCAGAGTGACCATCGGGTTTTTGGTCACCTCCCTGACCAAGGCCCTTCTCCCCCGATTGCTCAGTTTGGCCAGGCGGCCAGCTCTAGGAAGAGTCTTGGTGGTTCCAAACTTCTTCCATTTAAGAATGATGAAGGCCACTGTGTTCTTGTGGACCTTCAATGCTGCAGAAATGTTTTTGTACCCTTCCCCAGATCTGTGCCTCAATGCAATCCTGTCTCGGAGCTCTACGGACAATTCCTTCGACCTCATGGCTTGGTTTCTGCTCTGACATGCACTGTCAACTTGGGATCTTATATAGGCAGGTGTGTGCCTTTCCAAATCATGTCCAATCAATTGATTTTACCACAGGTGGACTCCAATCAAGTTGTAGAAACATCTCAAGGATGATCAATGGAAACAGGATGCACCTGAGCTCAATTCCGAGTCTCATAGTGAATACTTATGTAAATAAGGTATATCTGTTTTTGTTTTTTTATAAATGTGCAAAAACCTGTTTTCACTTTGTCACAATGGGGTATTGTGTGTAGATTGATGAGGATATATATTTTTAATCATTTTTAGAATAAGGCTGTAATGTAACAAAATGTGGAAAAAGTCAAGTGGTCTGAATACTTTCTGAATGCACTGTATATATCTATATCATTATTATACTTTTTTTTTTATACAATTTTCCCCAGACACAGAAGATGTGGGATGTATAGGAAAGCATAACACACACAATGTGACTTTATGAGTGTAAACAGAGATGGTATTCTGTGTGAACAGTAATCATCATCACCATTCCTTATTGCTTTAGTGTGTTATCTGATGATGGTCTAAACTGAACAGTGTGTCCCTTTTCACAGCACACAGAAGCTTGCCAGCTTGTGTTTGACCATCAATAACGTTTATAGGCTGATACACATGTACAGTACGAGTCTGTTATCTTTGGAAACTTATAATGAAAGACGTGATTATACACATGGGCTCCCGAGTGGCGCAGTGGTCTAAGGCACTGCATCTCAGTGCTTGTGGCGTCACTACAGACCCCCTGGTTCGATTCCAGGCTGTATCACAACCGGCCGTGATTGGGAGTCCTATAGGGCGGCGCACAATTGGCCCAGCGTCGTCCGGGTTTGGCCAGTGTAGGCCGTCATTGTAAATAAGAATTTGTTCTTAACTGACTTGCCTAGTTAAATAAAGGTTTAAAAAATAAAATAAAATATATATACAGTATATTAATGTACTTCAATAAAGACCTGTTTCTATGATGATATTATAAAAATGTATCTGCAAGGTTTGTTGACTACAGTGAGATAAGGATGAGATTCAAACAACCCCTGACACACATCGCTCTTTATTAATCAGTTCTGTTGTCGTGGATATGATGAGGGGAGGGAGGGAGGGGGAGGGGAGGAGAGAAAGAGGGGAGCAGTGACTACATTAGTAACCCTCTTGACTTGACATGTCAAAGAAGTTTCTGGAATCCTCACCGTCTGTCTGTCTGTCTGAGCCAGCTTTACCAGCTTATGACTTCTGTACCAGTACTGAGTCTTTAAGAGTTTTCTCTGAAAAGAAACACAGCTTAAAGGCTAAAAGAAAACGCTTGTCTAAGACGTGATATGAAATAAAACATAAAGGGTACGGAAGAATGACATTTCTTCTGGTTTCACTTGAAAGAAAAAGTTACATATTTCTTTAAAAGTCAGAGCAGCTGACTTTGCAAGCAGTAGGCTACTTCCTCATTCTCTCTGTAACAGGAATAAAAAGTGCTACAGGGCTTTGTTAAGCCACAGATACAAGTATAATTCTTGCATTTTTCGATGCATTTATGGTAGACTATATAGAATTTCTATCTGGGACATGCTAATAAGTCCATTATCTAATTTTTGCACTCTGCACTGACTGACTGCATATATAAAATAAACTCAGCAAAAAAAGAAACTCCTCTCACTGTCAACTGCATTTATTTTCAGCAAACTTAACATGTGTAAATATTTGTATGATTTTAACAAGATTCAACAACTGAGACATAAACTGAACAAGTTCCACAGACATGTGACTAACAGAAATGGAATAATGTGTCCCTGAACAAAGGGGGTGTCAAAATCAAAAGTAACAGTCAGTATCTGGTGTGGCCACCAGCTGCATTAAGTACTGCAGTGCATCTCCTCCTCATTGACTGCACCAGATTTGACAGTTCTTGCTGTGAGATGTTACTCCACTCTTCCACCAAGGCACCTGCAAGTTCCCGGACATTTCTGGGGGGAATGGCCCTAGCCCTCACCCTCCGATCCAACAGGTCCCAGACGTGCTCAATGGGACTGGCCATGGCAGAACACTGACATTCCTGTCTTGCAGGAAATCACGCACAGAACGAGCAGTATGGCTGGTGGCATTGTCATGCTGGAAGGTCATTTCAGGATGAGCCTGCAGGAAGGGTACCACATGAGGGAGGAGGATGTCTTCCCTGTAACGCACAGCGTTGAGATTGCCTGCAATGACGACAAGCTCAGTCCGATGATGCTGTGACACACTGCCCCAGACCATGACAGACCCTCCACCTCCAAATCGATCCCGCTCCAGAGTACAGGCCTCGGTGTAACGCTCATTCCTTCAACGATAAATGCAAATCCGACCATCACCCCTGGTGAGACAAAACCGCGACTCATCAGTGAAGAGCAGTCCTGTCTGGTCCAGCGACGGTGGGCGACGTTGTTGCCGGTGATGTCTGGTGAGGACCTGCCTTACAACAGGCCTACAAGCCCTCAGTCCAGCCTCTCTCAGCCTATTGCGGCCAGTCTGAGCACTGATGGAGGGATTGTGCGTT
Source organism: Coregonus lavaretus (assembly GCF_964263955.1). NCBI lineage: Eukaryota > Metazoa > Chordata > Actinopteri > Salmoniformes > Salmonidae > Coregonus > Coregonus lavaretus. Next base: position 756,024 of record NC_140023.1, on the reverse strand, counting down.
CCTGGTGTAACTCGGGCAGTTGTTGTTGCCATCCTGTACCTGTCCCGAAGGTGTGATGTTTGGATGTACCGATCCTGTGCAGGTGTTGTTACACGTGGTCTGCCACTGAGAGGGCGATCAGCTGTTCGTCCTGTCTCCCTGTAGCACTGTCTTAGGCGTCTCACAATACGGACATTGCAATTTATTGCCCTGGCCACATCTGCAGTCCTCATGCCTCCTTGCAGCATGCCTAAGGTACGCAGATGAGCAGGGACCCTGGGCATCTTTCTTTTGGTGTTTTTCAGAGTCAGTAGAAAGGCCTCTTTAGTGTCCTAAGTTTTCATAACTGTGACCTTAATTGCCTACCGTCTGTAAGCTGTTAGTGTCTTAACGACCGTTCCACAGGTGCATGTTCATTAAATGTTTATGGTTCATTGAACAAGCATGGGAAACAGTGTTTAAACCCTTTACAGTGAAGATCTGTGAAGTTATTTGGATTTTTACAAATTATCTTTGAAAGACAGGGTCCTGAAAAAAGGGAAGTTTCTTTTTTTGCTGAGTTGTACATTTGTACATTTGTACCATGCATAATTATTGTGTATGTGTATTTGTAAATACATTCTTTCAGTATATTATGTTTATCGCCTTTATATTCTGTATGTTGGTTTTTGCGGCAGCACCATTTCACCAAATCAAATTCTGGGTGTATGTAAATGTGTTTGCGAATAAAGGTGATTCTAATTTGTGAATTAAGTCAAGGGTTGTTGGAGAGTTAATATACAGTCCTGGGGGCATTCACAGCTGAACTGTGAATGCCCCCAGTCATTTGCATATAGTCTAGTGTACCATAACTGTTACAGTTATACAGCTCAGCTCAGTTACATAATCTTCTGGGTCCTGCCAGGATGAGATGAGAGTAATGAATGAACACGTCACAGTGGCACGAGGAGCTGGGACTAGACTGTAGTGTAGTTAGTAGACAGTCTCCAACTGGCTGTTGTGTACACTTGTCAGTGTTTTCCCTATTATGAAGTATGGTTCCGGCGGGCCTCCCTTGTTCTGTTCACCCCTTTCTTTTCAATGTCATATCCTTTAGTTTCATTGACATGGAAAACTCTGGTGAATATTAGTTTTTTCTACTGGGTTAAACACTATTAGGTTTTTGACTTGATGAGTCTATCATTTGGAATCAGTTAATTTCAATGGAAACTTCCGTGAAGGCCCCAGACCTGGATGTCGGTCTATGGGGACTAGTCTTGGCGTTCTGCCTGAGGAAATAAACTCTAGGGGAAACACTGCTGGGTTTTTCATTGCTTTGCTGAGTCATAACTTTATTAAAGATGACTGATAACAGTTTACTGTTAATGGTTTATAAAGATGACTGATAACTGGGTAGTTTACTGTTGTTAATGGCTTGTTTTGGTCGTCCATTAAGTGTACCATACAGCCTGTGATCTGTGGCTCTCTGGGCCATGTGATTTCACAAAGGAAGTGGTATGACAACTGACACACTTCTCTTTACTGTGTACTGGAAATTCAGTCCTGTGTGTGTGTGTTTGTGTTAGTTCGTGAATGTGCCTGCTTGCGTGTGTGTGTGTGTATACATGCTGTATTTTCCATATAGCTTATACTTTCTAATGATAACAATATGGTTATCATAGTTTTTCATAACGAAACGAACCAAGCAGATTGACGATTCATAATGAACAGAAAACTTTGATCAAAGTCATATCACACTGATTCCTGGAAGTGCGTACTGCATGTGTGTTTAGTATACACTTATATATGGTCTTTATTTCCTTAGTTCTTCTTCTGCAAATGGGGTTTATAGGATGAAGCATGGCTGTGATTTAGGTCAATGGGAAATCAATGATCCTATAGGGTGAAACAGTATCTGAGTAATTTCCCCTCAATAGCTCTGGTTGCCTTAATCATCATACACATGAAAATGTGAAACCATGCCATAAACTACTGCCCTCATTTCTCAGAGATGGACTGATGCAAGCAGCATTATTTGAGAAAGTGTGTGTGTGCCTGTGTGTCAGTGATAGCACAAGAGTATGTGTGTGTGTGTGTGGGGGTGTGTACGCCCTCTCAATCAACTTCCCCTTCTCATTTCGGATGTGTTTGCACTTTTCTCCTCTTCCTGGTGTTTCTATTTCATTCTGCTCTTCTATCAGTCTCCCTGTCATTTATTCTCTCTCTCTCTCTCTTTCGCCTTCTTTTTATCATCTCTCTCTGTCTTTCTATGTTTCTCTCTCCTACGCTTGGGCGGTATCCAGAGTGTTATACCTTCATACCGACCTTGTGCCATACTGGGATATTCGGTAATACCGGCACTGAACACAAGGGGCGCTATTTTCACTGGGCCTCTGTAATCCGAAGGTTAGCAATGCTAACAAATACATGTAAAATCCCATAGAGAATGCTAACTAAATGCTAACGAGCGCATTGCAAACATTTTATACAGTCTCTGACATAAACTACTTGTAGGACAGACATCCCTGCTCATAAAGTTATACAAGTAACTAAAATGCTACTCACAGTTTGCTGCACGCACAAAACAAATATTAGACAGCAAGGCTCTTGATCCAGAAGGGGATTCTCTGCTGTTACCAAGCAAAGCTTGATTTTGGAAGAAGCTAACCACTTAGCTAGATAGCTAACAAGCAACTAAATTAGCAAACCAAATGCACAACTCCAGAGCATTTAGCACATTTTAGACAGTTAATTATTAGCTATACGATATTTAGCTGGCAAACATTTATATAGTTATGAATTCTATACTGTAACTAGATAACCTGGCGCGTGCTGCACAACAGTGAGTGACTCACAAGGCTCCGGTCGCTCGTCATTGTGTACTTGTAAACAAACACCATGTGACTGGGGACTACCGGTAAGCTTCATAATGAAACATTATGTGACAAGTGAAATTAAGAATGCGATTTTCTTTATCTCGTAACGTATTGCACAAGTTGACTGCAGGTATTTACTTAAAATGTAGCTACAAATATTAAAATGTCTTTTTAAAAACTTTATTGACTATTGACAGTATTGAAAAACCCTCCAGTGGCTATATCCAAATACCCCGGTATACGGTACATAAGGTATACCGCCCAAGCCTACTCTCTCCTTCAACTTAATTTTTGTATCTATTTTTCTCTCTTTCTATTTTATTTCCCTCTCTCCATATGTAATGGGAGACTCTCCAGAGGAGGAGAGAGAGTCAGTCCAACAGCTCCCTGTCAAAAGGTACAATTCACCAATTCAGTCCAGTGGCTTTCTGAATCTCCTCTGGTCATCCATGCGTTTATGTGGAGACTATCCTCTCTCAGTTTTTTTCCTATCTATCATGACATGCAGTGTTGAACCTGTCACACTGTGTGTGTGTGTGTGTGTGTGTGTGTGTGTGTGTGTGTGTGTATGTGTTTGTGTGAGTGCGTGCGTGTTTGTGTGAATCTCTGAGCAGTGAGCAGCCAGGTAAAGCTGTGGACCAAAGAAATATAGACAGGACCATGCCAGAGGCTATGCATATCATTACAGACAGAGAGAGGGAGAGAGACGTGGCTCTATTGCAGGGTTGGGGTCAATTCCATTTCAATTCCAGTGAATTCAGGAAGTGCACTGAAATTCCAATTTCAATTCTCTTCAATACTTTTCAATGAATTGGAATTAAAATGTGGTTTACTTTCTGAATTGCCCAACCCTGCAGTATTGTCTAGTCTAGCACCACAGCCATATGGTTTCATGAACCTACAGTATGCCTACAGAACAGATAGTATGTGATTTATATAGTATCATGTGTCTGTGTCTCATAGATAATGTGAGTACAATGTAGTAAATTGAGATGTCATCTTATACCCAGTTTTAAGGCAACACACCACTCTTCTTACTCCTAACTGTGTTAAAAACAGGATGGATATTCAGGAACGTTCTCATGTGTTATTAGACATGTTAAAAACTCTCAGCAAGACACAATGTATATGAATAATCAAAGACTCAAGCTGTGTGTGCGTGTGCGTGCGTGCACGCGTGCGCTCGTGTTGACAGCAATCAGAGCCAGTGTGATGCCATGTAATTGACAGCTGTTTTACCACTTTACCACAAGTAATTACTGTCTCTCTCTCTCTCTCTCTCTCTCTCTCTCTCTCTCTCTCTCTCTCTCTCTCTCTCTCTCTCTCTCTCTCTCTCTCTCTCTCTCTCTCTCTCTCTCTGTCTCTCTCTCTGTCCTCCAAGTTAGCGCTGTATGTGTTCAAAGCCCTGTCTCAGACTTAATCACATCCCTAACAAACATTAGCATATATTCTAATGAGGTTGACTGAACGATTATGGATGTGGAGCCTGAAATGTCAGTGATGCTGGTGATTGAGCCGGCTAGCATAGAGGAGAGGAGGATAACAGGGAGGACCTGAACTGTATTCACACGTCTCTGTGTGTGTGTTTGTCCAGATATGTGCTGCTAGTTTAATAATGTAAGTGCATTGATAAGGAGTTGAAGCATTGAGTCTCATTACTAGGAGGTGTGGAGCTCCCAGCCATCTCTGTCACAGTCACACATACACATATACACACACACACAAACACAAACACAAACATACACACACACAAACACGTCAAATGTCTGCTCTGTCTATCTGATGGAAGAGGGTCAGTGCAGGTCGGGGTCTGCTCCGTGTGAATAACAAGGGTTCAGCCAGGCAGAAAACAGATGGAGGATAGATATAGATTTACCTGACAGGACTCTGGACTGGAGAGAGAACACACTGCCTGAGGAGAGGAGAGAGAACACACTGCCTGAGGAGAGGAGAGAGGCTTTTAAATACATGAGGAATGTGCGTTGCAAAGTAAGACTGGATCTAGTGGTTTTTATTTGTATCAGTCAGTCAGTCAGTCAAGATGAGTGTTGTTTTTGTAAACCTTTCTGGTCTGAAGACTTTTAGATGTTGTAGGTATTGTAATGTAAATGAGTGAAGCGAACCGTGAAGATAAACTTACTCGGAATGTAAATGACAATATTTTTTATTGGGTTCTTGTGTTTTTTCTTTTGAATAGAAACAACGACTGTGTGTGTCTATGCTCACACGTGTGCATGCACATGTATAGGTGTGTGTGTTTGTATGTTTCAGCAGGTTACTATAAAGCCGAACCAGCCTCCAGTCATAATTACCCAGTCATAATGACCTCTGCAGCTGGTGTCATGGCAACAAGGTCAATTTCTGACCAATCTGACCTTTTCATGAAGTTATTGATTGGCCAGATGGTTACCATAACAGTGATTGGCCCTTAGAAATACACTGCTCAAAAAAATAAAGGAACACTAAAATAACACATCCTAGATCTGAATGAATGAAATAATCTTATTAAATACTTTTTTTCTTTACATAGTTGAATATGCTGACAACAAAATCACACAAAAATTATCAATGGAAATCAAATTTATCAACCCATGGAGGTCTGGATTTGGAGTCACACTCAAAATTAAAGTGGAAAACCACACTACAGGCTAATCCAACTTTGATGTAATGTCCTTAAAACAAGTCAAAATGAGGCTCAGTAGTGTGTGTGGCCTCCACGTGCCTGTATGACCTCCCTACAACGCCTGGGCATGCTCTTGATGAGGTGGCGGATGGTCTCCTGAGGGATCTCCTCCCAGACCTGGACTAAAGCATCCGCCAACTCCTGGACAGTCTGTGGTGCAACGTGGCGTTGGTGGATGGAACGAGACATGATGTCCCAGATGTGCTCAATTGGATTCAGGTCTGGGGAACGGGCGGGCCAGTCCATAGCATCAATGCCTTCCTCTTGCAGGAACTGCTGACACACTCCAGCCACATGAGGTCTAGCATTGTCTTGCATTAGGAGAAACCCAGGGCCAACCTCACCAGCATATGGTCTCACAAGGTGTCTGAGGATCTCATCTCGGTACCTAATGGCAGTCAGGCTACCTCTGGCGAGCACATGGAGGGCTGTGCGGCCCCCCAAAGAAATGCCACCCCACACCATTACTGACCCACCGCCAAACCGGTCATGCTGGAGGATGTTGCAGGCAGCAGAACGTTCTCCACGGCGTCTCCAGACTTTGTCACATGTGCTCAGTGTGAACCTGCTTTCATCTGTGAAGAGCACAGGGTGCCAGTGGCGAATTTGCCAATCTTGGTGTTCTCTGGCAAATGCCAAACGTCCTGCACGGTGTTGGGCTGTAAGCACAACCCCCACCTGTGGACGTCGGGCCCTCATACCACCCTCATGGAGTCTGTTTCTGACCGTTTGAGCAGACACATGCACATTTGTGGCCTGCTGGAGGTCATTTTGCAGGGCTCTGGCAGTGCTCCTCCTGCTCCTCCTTGCACAAAGGCGGAGGTAGCGGTCCTGCTGCTGGGTTGTTGCCCTCCTACGGCCTCCTCCACGTCTCCTGATGTACTGGCCTGTCTCCTGGTAGCATCTCCATGCTCTGGACACTACGCTGACAGACACAGCAAACCTTCTTGCCACAGCTCGCATTGATGTGCCATCCTGGATGAGCTGCACTACCTGAGCCACTTGTGTGGGTTGTAGACTCCGTCTCATGCTACCACTAGAGTGAAAGCACTGCCAGCATTCAAAGGTGACCAAAACATCAGCCAGGAAGCATAGGAACTGAGAAGTGGTCTGTGGTCACCACCTGCAGAACCACTCCTTTATTGGGGGTGTCTTGCTAATTGCCTATAATTTCCACCTGTTGTCTATTCCATTTGCACAACAGCATGTGAAATGTATTGTCAATCAGTGTTGTTTCCTAAGTGGACAGTTTGATTTCACAGAAGTGTGATTGACTTGGAGTTACATTGTGTTGTTTAAGTGTTCCCTTTATTTTTCTGAGCAGTGTAGAATGTGCGTGCTTGCGTGTACATGCAGTAGTGTGTATAGGAGGGTGAATGCTGGGCCCGTGTCCATGTAGCACTAGGGTGTTGGAGGAAACAGTGGTTTGTGCAGACATTTCTCTGGACTCACATTTCTCTGGACTCACTGTCTCACTGGAGAGGAGCTCATAGACAGTTGTGTCTCTCTCTCTAACCCTCTCCTTCGCTCTCTATCTCTCTCTCTCTAACCCTCTACTTCCCTCTCTCTTCCCTCCTTCACTCTCTCCCATCTCTTTTTCTCTGTATCCCTCTCTCCTGCTCTCCTTCTCTCTCATTACATCATGAAAAGCCTTTCTGGTGACCCCGCTATTTAATTCATCTCTGTCTGTGATAGTGTCAGGTCCCCTTGTTAGTCTCCCTGCAGTGCCTTGTCCTTGGGGTCTATAATGTCCTTGGGAGCTTTGGGAGAGACTACCGGAGACCCCCTGAGATATCCCTAACCTCTACTGAGAGAGGAACAGAACCCACCTCTACTTTCAGACAGCACTTGATTAGTGATGCACCCCTCTTCCTCTCTGTCTTCTTTTTCTTCCTGTGTTCCACCTGTTCCCTCCCTCCACAAATAGAGTCCTGGCACTACGGTGATGGTAGATGTCCTCCAACAGTTTTGCCCAGTGCCCTTGACCTGGATGTTGTAGTTCACAGGCTTCGCCTAAGACTTCAATATGACATATTCCTCTCTCCCTTGCCAGTAGCCTACATCTCCAGCATTGGCACACACACACACACACACACACAAACGTGTAAACGGATGCACGTCCGCCCCTACACTTGCAGGCACTCGCATGCATGCACATACACACACACACCCACACACCAGAGGGGTTGAACCTTACAGTAATTGCTGTCAGTGGCTGTGCACTGCAGATGGCTGCATTAGCAGAAATAGAAACCATATATTTATCAAGTGTATTTTCATAACTTCTCACCTCGGGCTGCTTCAGGCCCTGTCAATGTGTTATCAGGGTGATTCTTCACAAAACCAGGACAAAAAAAGACCATGATTTTTTGTTTCTTCTCACATTTAATCCATATAATGGTCATTTGGATTAAGGATTGTTGACATATATTTGACATTTGTATCTAAAACCATAATTGAGAAATAATTTATAAAATGTGGCATATTTATGACATTTTGGCCTTACAAAGGCCTCCTTTAAGACTCCATAGTGTTTTATCTGTAGTAAGTACTACAAAACAAACATTGGTATCATATTAAACTTTACCACTTGCTCTGCAATATGAGTAGTATTTTGATTTCAATAAAAATGTTCATACAATTATTTATGAATCTTGAAAAATATAAGTCAACAATTCTTCCCCCAAATGACCATTCTATGGATGAAATGTTGTGCAAATCTTTTTTTTTTGTCCTGGTTTCGTGAGGAATTACCCATGATGGTGCTGCTTAGATTGTGGTTCCGCCTTCATAGCATAAGCTGTTCAGAGAAAAGGTTCAGTCTTCTCTCCCCATCGATGTGCCTATTATGGGCAATTCAGACCTTTCTCAATGTTGACAGTCAATGTGTTATCATGGCCTATTCATACCATGGTTCATTCTCTCCCCTCTGTGTCAATATGCTATTATGGGATGTTCAGACTATAGTTTTAGAATTCACAACATGTGCTGTTCAGACTCTTCTCTCTGTCAATGTGTTTTCATCACTCTGATGAGAAAAGAAAGGAAAATGGCTACAAATTCAAATAACTTTTGAAAATAAATGTGATACGTGTAAGTGCTGTCTATGTACTGTATGTCTAACCCTGTCTCTCCTCTTTCGCCTCTTTTTCCTCTCCAGAGCAGTGTAGGAGTAGGGTTTATGCCCGTCATGCCTGTTGCCGTGGCAGCAGCAGCAAGACAGGAAGTGTGTGTGTGAGTACGACCAGTCCGGTGGTTTCCGCTGGGATGAACATGCCACTGCACCAGATCTCTGTCATCCCCCGTGATGTCCCTTCCTCCCGGGTCAGCAGCAGTGGAAAGGCCAAGGACAAGGACAAACAGGTAGGGTCAAAGGTCATGGTCTTATTGTGGGGCGTTTTGGAGGAGGACGTTGTTTGGTACAACATTCTTTTGGCAGTATGGCACACTTTAAATAAACAAATAGCAGGATTCATTGTGACCCACACCGTGTCATGTTTTGATACTACTTGGTGTAACTGTGATTCAAGGAACTCCACATTGACAGATTGGTGTGTGTGTGTGTGTGTGTGTGTGTGTGTGTGTGTGTGTGTGTGTGTGTGTGTGTGTGTGTGTGTGTGTGTGTGTGTGTGTGTGTGTGTGTGTGTGTGTGTGTGTGTGTGTGTGTGTGTGTGTGTGTGTGTGTGTGTGTGTGTGTGTGTGTGTGTGTGTGTAGAGACTTGCTCAGTTCACTAAATGCTGTTTGACTGAGGCCCCGTCACAGATCATCACAGTAGAGGCTCCACTGCTGAGCTGAATTGGACAAGTTTTCAGTTTGTGAATGGTTTCTATGCTGAATCAGAAGGTCAAACGAGGAGGATGTGTGTGTGTGTTAGGCTTACCGGATATACCTTGCGGGGGTGCGTGCTACGCCACTGCTTATAAGCTAACTATCTTAGATGTGCCAATTAAATGATATCCAGCTCTGGGCACCAGCTATGCATTTGGTTTGCTAACTTGCTAGCTAAGTGGCTATATGTCAAGATCAAGCTTCTTGGTTACAGCAGAGACAATCAATCCCCTCCAGGATCAAGATCCATGTTGCCTGAATTGTTTTGTGCGTCTTTTTTAAAGAAATAGCGCCCTTTGTGTGCACTTCCGGTAATAACGTATACCCTGGTATGGTACAGAAACAGTATGACGGTATGAAAATCTGGATACCAACCCTAGTGTGTGTGTAGAGGCTCCACTGCTGAGCTGAAGTGGTATAATACGGAGAAGCTTTAAGTTTGTGGTTGGTTTTGTGATGAAACATTGATGCTCCTTGCTGAAACAAGCAAGGTGTTGTAGCAAACGAGTCTCCTTTTCAGGTTTAGAAGAAGTAAGTGACTGCTAAATGCTAACTCCTGTTCGTATGAGCTGGTAGCATAGCTAGCATACAGAAATCGGTGGTGGTAGTCATAGTCGTTTTTAACTGCAATGCAGTTAATTGGTGACGATGACATGAACATGTATTGGGGTTGACATCCACACAAGCATTGAACTCCGATTTGTATCTCAACATAGTGTGAAATACACATATAAACAATAGCTTAAATGTAGGCTAATTTTGCTGGGGGCAATGAGGAGATTCCGGATATTTCCCCCACGCGTTTCCTTGGCATTTCCATTGTTTGGGTCGAGTTCAATTGACCTCTACCGGGTCTATGGGTAAACTCGCAATGGCTGCCTGGTATTGTGAAGCAACAATTTCCATGTTAATGTAGATTGTTTATTCAAATGATGTTAACTGATGTGGCTCATGCAATGGAATGTATTTGTTGTAATGTCAGTTGAGTTGAATCAACAAACATATTGGTGGGTACACGTCCTGCTTTTACTTCCTGCTTTGCTCCTAGGTTGAAAATATACAGGTTAAGACAGCGAGCCAGGCTTCCCCAAATATTTGAACAATAAAAAATAATATAATAATTTATCTTTCGTCTCTCTGTGTTTTCATAATTTTCCGTCAATTCACAGGTGGCTGAATCTCACTGAGCATAGGAAACAGCACCCCTCTGTCTCAGTATGTGTAGGCCATGTATCTGATGCTGTCTGGACCAAAGTAATATGACATGTTGCTGCTGTACCATTTGATTGATTGATGCAAGCAAGCATTTGGCCTCCCTTGATAAAAATAATAATTAGCCAATCAGCGTTGAGCTGAACTCAACTGTGGGTTTGACCTGGTGCAGCAAAACGCCCCCACAAGTGAGGCCAGTTTGGATTCACACCAATCAAATAATTTTGTAAGCATAACATCATTTTCTGAAAAACGTGTCTGTTTCTGGTCTGCTTGTGTTGATGACCTGCAGTAGCTAGCTTGCTAAATCGGCCCTTTCCTAAGCCATGGATGGAGATGGGGATTTGGACTTAATTCTCTGTACAGGCCAATAATTATGAAGGCAATTCTGATCTAACCATAATTGAATATGTTGTGCCACAGGCCTGAGACGATTGAAATTCAATATGTAGCCTAGTAGGCTCACGTTAACTAATTAGCTAACTTAGGCTGGTTCATTGATGCCCATGTGAGACAGTTAGGCTAGCAAGCATTTTAGATAGGTAGCCTATGACAACAAAAACTAAAAGTGTACTGTATGACAGAGCCATCGACCATTTTGCCAACATGAAAAAGAGGAGAATGGAATTGCCATTCAACTTGTCTACAAGTAGGGTGAGTCAAACATTTTGTTATACATGTGCATACGCACACACACACACACAGAAATCAGTATGGACAGCCACATTATGTTAAGCAACATTGATTGGACTAAGTAGTTTTTGGTATCTTTTAAGTTTGTTTTCAGTGTATTAAACTAAGTATATATAGCCTTGTTGATTTGATGATGTTTCAATATTTACGTTGAAATGGCGCTGGAATAGCGGAGGCAGTGCTCCTGTTGTCTTCGTGCTGACTTGTGGTAACTCTGTGGTTCTAAATCAGTAGTTGTTTAGGAAACTGTCAAAAACATTAACTTGTTTGACCATGCTGCAGGTGATATAACTGTTTGTTACATGCATTATTTGCTTTGTGGACTTCACCAGACAGATGTTTGTCTCCGGTTTAGGATGAAACAAACTTATGTGTAGTTGCATTTATTATCGTGTGACTTCTTTTTTTGTTGTCACGGCCTTATTGTATATCACAGTGGCTTATGAACGAATGGGTTATAGAGCAAACAACGCAATTATCACAACATAGGTTGTAATATGGCTTTCTTACTGGCTTGTCTTGGCTTCCTCAGTGATTTTACCCACACACTGCTACTGCGCTCATTATGCCATCATTGACTTGGGGACACCGTTCTATTCATTCTATTTATATGGACGCACATGCAGTCAGAAGCGGAGGAGAGGAGAAAATGTGCGTCTTTTAAAATGTTTTTTCTTTATATATGTACACTACCAGTCAAGAGTTTGGACACACCTACTCATTCAAGGGTTTTTCTTTATTGTTACAATTTTTTACATTGCAGAATAATAGTGAAGACATCAAAACTATGAAATGACACATATGGAATCATGACAGCTTTGCACACTTTTGGCATTCTCTCAAGACCGGCACAGCCCCCCCTGTGGGTAAGAGGGTCTGGTTGTTGTCGGCCATTTGCCAAGCAGATATGAGGCATTTGATCCTCACTCAAGGAGAGTCATGACAGTGTGTACCTCTGAATGCTTGTCTGTCTTACAGTGTGTACAGAGACAAACAAAGGAAACAGAATATTTCCACAAACAAAGAAAACAGAATATTTCTATCCATCATTTAAGGCTGTTTTGATCTTAAAGCATTGATGCGTGAGATGCATTCTAATGTCATCAAGGTGGCACTTTCCTCTCTTTCTGGTCTCCTCGCATCTCTTCTGGTCACATGGTGCTGCTTAAGAAATGTGATTGGATGCTGACACTAATGAGAACGCTGTTACCAGGAAGTGTCACAGCTGTCATGGCGGTGGCAGGGTGTACCTGTGTGTGTGTGTGTGTGTGTGTGTGTGTGTGTGTGTGTGTGTGTGTGTGTGTGTGTGTGTGTGTGTGTGTGTGTGTGTGTGTGTGTGTGTGTGTGTGTGTGTGTGAAGGGCTGTACCTACACACTGAAGAAGGCTGTAAAGCCGAAACGTCTGATACAGTAAATAATGAAGTAAGCTTTAATGCAACATATTTTTTAGTGCGAACCCATTCCACCTCTTTGTGTGTGTGAAGGGCTCTCAGTAGCTGTCAGCTGGTGATCTGCTGAACAAAGTGTGATGCTAAGACAACATGTCTGTCTGCCTGGTGTCTGTCCTCTTACTAACACAATACTCTGTCTAATACGGTCTATTGTCTATCAGGGTCTGAGTACCTCAGCATGTCAACACAGGTGTTCACAAGGGCCCACTCAACCTGTACATATGGTGGAGTGGATTTAGCCTGAGTTAGCCACACACACACACACACACACTGCGGTGCCTGTGAAACTTTCCCACCAAGGTCTCTCCGCACACAGCTTTTGTCACGTACACAGTTTTCAGTATAAAAGGTGCAGTGAAATACTTGCTAGCTCCCTCAACATTGCAGTACAATAATCAATAACCTGTCGTTCTCTGCAAACATCAAAGCAGTGACTCGCTCCTACAGGTTCATGATCTACAACATCCATAGAGTACGATCCTACCTCACACAGGAAGCGGCGCATGTCCTAATCCAGGCACTTTTCCCCCCTTACTAGCACTGACTTTGCTGAGAGCTACTTGACTGAGATGTACTACATGACCAAAAGTATGTGGACCCCTGCTCGTCGAACATCTCATTCCAAAAAAAACAAAAAAAACATGAGTACACATAGACACACACACTTTCTGTCGTCTCATTAGCACTTGTGTCGTCTGTCTGTGTGCCAGATGATTGACAGGTGACTCTGTGGGGGCTGTTTGTCTCCTTGACGCCCGCTAATGTCTCAGTACATTTATCACGTCTCCTGATGGGTTAGCATAGCACCCTGTCACTCACTGGAGCTACCTACTCTGTTGGTCTGCATACCTGAGCAGAGACCATGATATTGGTGTCAGACCAACACGTTTGTGTAGAGCTAACATCATGCTTATGAATTACCTTAATTTCCTCACCCCACTCCCTAGATCAGTTCAATCAGGATCTTTTTAGGATCTACTCTACCTGAAGATACAGTATGAGTCAAGAAAGAGAAGGAGGAGAAAGAGGGAGAGGGGTTGAGATCAGATCAAATTTTATTTGTCACATGCTACGAATCCAACTGGTGTAGACTTTACCGTGACATGCCCTTCCCAACAACGCAGCGTTTTAAATAAAGAATCAATAAAAAATAGTAACACCATAAAATAAATAATTAATATATAAAATAAGATACACAAGAATGGAGCTATATACAGGGAGTACCAGTACCAGAACAATGTGCAGGGGTACGAGGTATTTGAGGTAGATACACTACATGGCCAAAATCATGGGCATTAATATGGAGTTGGTCCCCCCTTTGCTGCTATAACAGCCCCCACTCTTCTGGGAAGGCTTTCCACTAGATGTTGGAACATTGCTGCGGGGACTTGCTTCCATTCAGCCACAAGAGCATTAGTGAGGTCGGGCACTGATGTTGGGCGATTAGGCCTGGCTCGCAGTCTGCATTCCAATTAATCCCAAAGGTGTTCGATGGGGTTGAGGTCAGAGCTCTGTGCAGGCCATTCAAATTCTTCCACAACGATCTCTACAAACCATTTCTGTATGGACCTCGCTTTGTGCACGGGGGCATTGTCATGCTGAAACAGGAAAGGGCCTTCCTCCTGTTGCCACAAAGTTTGAAGCACAGAATCGTCTAAAATGTCATTGTAGGCTGTAGCGTTAAGATTTCCCTTCACTAAATCTAAGGGGCCTATCCCGAACCATGAAAAACAGCCCCAGTGTCACGTTGTATACTGATAGAAGACAGGCGCAGGAACACGTAATAGTTTATTTTATTACCAACATAAGGTACGTCATGGAAAACGACGTGGATGAAGTCCAAAACAAACACGTGTATATATATAACACAGGGCTGTAACCCAAACGAAAGAGCGTTTAAACCTCTAAATAATACACGGGACAAGTCCCGTAATAACAAGTGCACAATTACTCGGCATCTAAACTATAATACAACGTACTCACGAGACCAACGGACATGTGACAATAATCGACAAGGACAATGGGGAACAGAGGGCACATATATACACATACTAATCAGGGGGGAATGGGAACCAGGTGTGCGTAATGAGACAAGACAGTCCGGGGTTGGTGGTAATGAACCAGGTCAGTGACGCCTAGAAGGCCGGTGACGTAGACCTCCGGAGCTGGTGAACGGAATGAGCAGCAGTACCGGGGGGATCCGTGACACCCAGACCATTATTCCTCCTCCACCAAACTTTACAGTTGGCACTATGCATTGGAGCAGGTAGCGTTCTCCTGGCATCCTCCAAACCCAAATTAATCCGTCGGACTGCCAGATGGTGAAGCGTGATTCATCACTCCAGAGAACGCGTTTCCACTGCTCCAGACCGGGGCAGCTCTAGCAGAGCATAAATTTGACAAACTGACTTGTTGGAAAGGTGGCATCCTATGACGGTGCCACGTTGTAAGTCAATGTGCTCTTCAGTAAGGCCATTCTACTGCCAGTGTTTGTCTATGGAGATTGCATGGCTGTGTGCTCCATTTTATACACCTCTCTACAACGGGTGTGGCTGAAATAGCAGAATCCACAAATTTTAAGGGTGTCCACATACCTTTGTATATATAGTGTATGTGGTTGTCCCACCTAGCTGTCTTAAAATGATTGCACTAACTTTAAGTCGCTCTGGATAAGACCGTCTGCTAAATGACTAAAATGTAAAATGAGAACAGGAGGGGCCTAGCACACACCCCTGTGGGGCTCCCGCGTTGAGAGTCAGCGAGGCAGAGGTGTTGTTGCCTACCTTCACCACATGGGGTCTGCCCGTCAGGAAGTCCAGTATCCAGTTGCAGAGGGAGGTGTTCATATCCAGGGCCCTGAGTTTAATGAGCTTGGAGTGGACTATGGTGTTGAAAGCTGAGCTGTAGTCAATGAACAGCATTCTCATATAGGTATTCCTCATGTCCAGGTGGGTGAGGGTAGTGTGCAGTGCAATGGCGATTGCGTCGTCCGTGGATCTGTTGGGTTGGTATGCAAATTGTAATGGATTCAGCGTGTCAGGTAAGGTGGAGCTGATGTGGTCCATGACCAGCCTCTCAAAGCACTTCATGATGACACAAGTGAGTGCTACAGGGCAATAGTCATTTAGGCAGGTTACCTTTGTTTGCTTGGGTACAGGGACAATGGTGGACATCTTGAAGCATATGGGGATTACAGACTGGGACAGGGAGAGGTTGAATATGTTCGTAAACACTCCAGCCAGCTGGTCTGTGCATGCTCTGAGGACGCGGCCAGGGACACCATTTGGGCTGGCTTGAAAGTCTTACTTTCAGTCGGCCACAGAGATCGAGAGCTCACAGTCCTCTTAAGAAACAGGGGCCCTCATAGGAGGATCAGTGTTGTTTACCTCGAAGCAATCATAAAAACTGTTTAGCTTGTCTGGGAAAGAGGCATTGGTGTTCGCCACGCAGCTGGTTTTCCTTTTATAATCTGTGATTGTTTGTAGTCTCGTGTCAGAGCCGTTGAAATGCAATTCCACTTTGTCCCTCTTTTTGCGTCTTTGATAGATTTTCGGAGGTCGTAGCTGGTCTTCTTGTATTCATCCATATCCCCAGACACGCAGCGTGATAAGCATACATTTTATTCGTAGTACACCACACGAACAAAACAACAAACCAAACGATACGTGAAGTCCTAGGTTAACACCAAAACAAACCTTACGGAACAAGATCCCACAACCTAACATGCCACAAGGCTGCCTAAGTATGGTCCCCAATCAGAGACAACGAGCTACAGCTGTCTCTGATTGGGAACCACCCTGGCCAACATAGAAACTAAACGATCTAGAACAAAATCCAATGAAAACTAAACATAACAAGTCCACACCCTGGCTCAACATTTAAGAGTCCCCAGAGCCAGGTCGTGACAAATGTGTTCGCAAACAACCCAACCCATCACTAGGCTACACTGACGAGTCACTTTAGTGGTCACTGGCAAGTCTCGAATCCTAGGAAAATACAAACAAGATATTTGGTTTACTTGTCCCCAGGGGTTAAATTGGTCCGGGTCCCGCCGGGTCCGAGGCCCGGCACCTGTGATCCAAATCAGAGCCAGGCGGAGCTAAGACCCAGTACCTTTTGGTTATGTGAATTTTGAATTATCTAATGAAAAATTGTTGTCCACATCATTTAATTTTCAATACCCAACAACACGAATAAGCAACAGCAAAATCAGACAACTGCATAGAACAATAGTTGACCTATTCAATTGTTCAGCCTATTGCATCCTATGCAAGAAAATAATATTCCTCTCGGGGTGCATTCAAATTGCGAGTGCCGCACAGGGAGAGAAATATGCATGCCCAATTATTTTACAACATTCTTAATGCAGTCAAGGGAAAACATGTTTTTTGGGGGACATTCAAGTCATCAATATGTTGCTAACTAGCAAAAAGCCTAATGTTTAGACTGAAGAGATTGTGATCTAGCTAATGATTAGCCCAATAGGGTAAATGTAGATGGGAAACCCCTCAGCCTGTTTATTAATAGCCACTATGTTACATCAGGTGGGCTACATCAGGTGATAATGCATATTGCTAAATAACACGTCTGCCTGATAATATGGACCAATATGTTATTGGGCTAATTTCTGGAGGGACATTTTTTATTTTTGATGTCAGCATCATTTTATTTTCATTCATTTTGGGGTAGAATATCCTATTAAAAAGTCACCAGAACTGACCTTCTCACAGTAATCCCCCCCCCCCCCCCCCCCCCCCCCCAGAAGGTCCCTATGCTGTTATGTGCTTTTTTGCTTTTATATATTGTTTAGTATTTTATTTCCCTCCCCCCCATCCGAATCCCAATTTGACCACTGCTTGTCCCGATACGATATCATGGGCATATACAGTGGGGAGAACAAGTATTTGATACACTGCCGATTTTGCAGGTTTTCCTACTTACAAAGCATGTAGAGGTCTGTAATTTTTATCATAGGTACACTTCAACTGTGAGAGACGGAATCTAAAACAAAAATCCAGAAAATCACCTTGTATGATTTTTAAGTAATTCATTTGCATTTTTTATTGCATGACATAAGTATTTGATACATCAGGAAAGCAGAACTTAATATTTGGTACAGAAACCTTTGTTTGCAATTACAGAGATCATACGTTTCCTGTGGGTCTTGACCAGGTTTGCACACACTGCAGCAGGGATTTTGGCCCACTCCTCCATACAGACCTTCTCCAGATCCTTCAGGTTTCGGGGCTGTCGCTGGGCAATACGGACTTTCAGCTCCCTCCAAAGATTTTCTATTGGGTTCAGGTCTGGAGACTGGCTAGGCCACTCCAGGACCTTGAGATGCTTCTTACGGAGCCACTCCTTAGTTGCCCTGGCTGTGTGTTTTGGGTCGTTGTCAAGCTGGAAGACCCAGCCACGACCCATCTTCAATGCTCTTACTGAGGGAAGGAGGTTGTTGGCCAAGATCTCGCGATACATGGCCCCATCCATCCTCCCCTCAATACGGTGCAGTCGTCCTGTCCCCTTTGCAGAAAAGCATCCCCAAAGAATGATGTTTCCACCACCATGCTTCATGGTTGGGATGGTGTTCTTGGGGTTGTACTCATCCTTCTTCTTCCTCCAAACACGGCGAGTGGAGTTTAGACCAAAAAGCTATATTTTTGTCTCATCAGACCACATGACCTTCTCCCATTCCTCCTCTGGATCATCCAGATGGTCATTGGCAAACTTCAGACGGGCCTGGACATGCGCTGGCTTGAGCAGGGGGACCTTGCGTGCGCTGCAGGATTTTAATCCATGACGGCATAGTGTGTTACTAATGGTTTTCTTTGAGACTGTGGTCCCAGCTATCTTCAGGTCATTGACCAGGTCCTGCCGTGTAGTTCTGGGCTGATCCCTCACCTTCCACATGATCATTGATGCCCCACGAGGTGAAATCTTGCATGGAGCCCCAGACCGAGGGTGATTGACCGTCATCTTGAACTTCTTCCATTTTCTAATAATTGCGCCAACAGTTGTTGCCTTCTCACCAAGCTGCTTGCCTATTGTCCTGTAGCCCATCCCAGCCTTGTGCAGGTCTACAATTGTATCCCTGATGTCCTTACACAGCTCTCTGGTCTTGGCCATTGTGGAGAGGTTGGAGTCTGTTTGATTGAGTGTGTGGACAGGTGTCTTTTATACAGGTAACGAGTTCAAACAGGTGCAGTTAATACAGGTAATGAGTGGAGAACAGGGGGGCTTCTTAAAGAAAAACTAACAGGTCTGTGAGAGCCGGAATTCTTACTGGTTGGTAGGTGATCAAATACTTATGTCATGCAATCAAATGCAAATTAATTACTTAAAAATCATACAATGTGATTTTCTGGATTTTTACAATGTGATTTTCTGGATTATCTCACAGTTGAAGTGTACCTATGATAAAAATTACAGACCTCTACATGCTTTGTAAGTAGGAAAGCCTGCAAAATCGGCAGTGTATCAAATACTTGTTCTTCCCACTGTAACTACATTGTATGATTTGTGAATAGCAAAGGGATACAGGATATTTACTTTATTCAGTCAGTTCAACACCTTTTATAAACTAGTTAACACAAGCTTTTCGGTCGTCAATCAAACAGTAAATAGCCTATGCCCCCGACTGAATGTGCCACAAAATAATAATTCAGTTGATTTCAACTCATCGTTACCACTTACTGTACATTACATGGGACGCATAAATTCACTCACAGGAGACAATGAAGAAGCATCATGTTCTCCCTCTGTCACGCTCGTCATGTAAAGGACCAAGGTGCAGCGTGGTATGTGTACATGTTTAATAAATATAATAATAATAAGCCATTTAGCAGACGCTTTTATCCAAAGCGACTTACAGTCATGCGTGCATACATTTTTGTGTATGGGTGGTCCCGGGGATCGAACCCACTACCTTGGCGTTACAAGCGCCGGGCTCTACCAGCTGAGCTACAGAGGACCACTGGAGTCACCCATCCTGCCTCCCCTTTGCACGCCCGGTCCGGTCTGGACCCCGGCGCGATGCTCCCCCTCTCAGTCCTCCCACAATGCACCAAGTCCTGTCTTGACCCTGGTGTGGGAGCCCTCGACCCTGGAGAGGGGCCGACGTCTGGTTCCGGCTCGGCAGTCCTCCCATGATGCACCAAGTCCTGTCTGGACCCTGGTGTGGGAGCCCTCGACCCTGGAGAGGGGCCGACATCTGGTTCCGGCTCTGCAGTCCTCCCGCGATGCACCAAGTCCTGTCTGGACCCTGGTGTGGGAGAGTAGACGACCGGACCTGGACTGGGCACCGGTGGAGCGGACTGCTCTGGTACTGGAGTGGAGCCGCTGACCGGAGCTGAACTAGACCCTGGTGGAGCGGACTGCTCTGGCTCTGGACTAGAGCAGCTGACCGGGGCTGGACTAGGCACCGGTGGAGTGGACTGCTCTGGCACTGGAGTGGAGCAGCTGACCGGAGCTAGACTAGGCACCGGTGGAGCGGACTGCTCTGACCCTGGACTGGACCGTACCGGGCTGGGGACACGCACCACTAGTCTGGTGTGAGGAGCAGGCACGGGCCGTACCGGGCTAGGGACACGCACCACTGGTTTTGTGTGAGGAGCAGGTACGGGGCGCACCGTGCTGGAGACACGCACCACTGGTTTGGTGCGAGGAGCAGGCACGACCCTTCCTGGCTGGATGCTCCCTTTATCCCGGCAAGTGCGGGGTGCGGGCACAGGACGCACTGGGCTGTGAAGGCGCACTGGCGACACAGTGCATAGAGCCGGTGCAGGATATACTGGGCCGTGGAGGCGCACTGGAGGTCTGGAGCGTGGAGCTGGCACAACCTGTCCTGGCTGGATGCTCACTTTAGCCCGGCAAGTGCGGGGCGCGGGCACAGGACGCACTGGGCTGTGAAGGCGCACTGGCGACACAGTGCGTAGGACCGGCGCAGGATATACTGGGCCGTGGAGGCGCACTGGAGGTCTGGAGCGTGGAGCAGGCACGGGCCGTGCCGGACTGGAGACACGCACCACTGGTTTGGTGCGAGGAGCAGGCACGGGCCGTGCCGGACTGGAGACACGCTCCTCCTGTTGCCTGGCCAACTCCTGTCTCAGTGCATCCACTGACTCCTTCTCCCTGTGAGCCTCCTGCAGCGCCTCCCTCTGAAGGGAGAAACCCTGCTCCCTCTGAGCTATCAGCCCCCATAAGGTGGTCTCCTCTCTCAGAGTGCTGAGCTGCATGTCTTGGAGGGCCTCTACTATAGCGGCCTCCTCCTCCTCCACAGTCAGCCTTTTCACGGCCTCCTGCTGCTTCGTCGACCACCCCGTGTGCCCCCCAAATTTTTTTCTTGGGGTTGCCTCTCGGGCCTCCTTCGTCGTTGTGCACGTCGGCGTCGCCGTTGATCCTCTCCTGCCTGGGCTTCTTCCTTCGCCCAGGGTCCTTTACCGGCTAATATCTCCTCCCATGTCCAAAATGTCTTCCCCACCTGTGTCCAGGGTGTCTTCTTCTCCTGGCCACGCTGCTTGGTCTGTTGGTGGTGGGATCTTCTGTCACGCTCGTCGTGTAAAGGATTGGACCAAGGTGCAGCGTGGTATGCGTACATGTTTAATAAATATAATAAACACTTGACAAAATAACAAAGCAACTGAATGTGAAGTTCTAAAGGCTATACATCAAACAAGCCAAACACACAGAAACAAGATCCCACAACATAGGTAGGCAACATGGCTGCCTAAGTATGATCCCCAATCAGAGACCGGGTTTGGGAAACCCTGGTTTAGCCGACAGCCGGCCCTTATGGAAAACACTATGTGATCAAAACAGTCCTGTAGCATATATTCTGATTGGTCAGACCAGCGTGTATCAGATCTAACCACGGTCGCTTCTTGATTTAATTTCTGCCTATAGGCTGGTATAATCAGGATTGATGCATGGTCTGATTTGCCGAATGGGGGACGAGGTATCCGTCTCAGAAAGGAGTATAGCAGTGATCCAGCTTTCGTGAGACAGGAGATGGAATTTTAGATTCCCTTTGATAAAAGTCACCAGCCATGAATGAATGTGGCCTCAGGATGTGCGGTTTCCAATTTGTTTAAAGTCCCATATAATTCCCTGAGTGCCAGCTTGGTGTCTGCTTGGGGTGGAGGCTTAGGGAGGAATGTAAACAACACAACCCACACACAGGTGCATGCACATCCGGATGGAAGGACGCAGACACACTCTCAGCTTGAAGACTCTATAATCATTTGTGAATTAGATAGCTGCAGTCACGTATTATAACCATGCTTTATGTCTGCATCCTTGACAGAGAGGCTATATTCTAATAGGCTTACGTCTCTGTGTGTCTGTACTGTCTCTATGTGTGAGAGGATAAGGTCTGGGGCCTTTTGTAAGTAGTACCTCTCTCTCTCTCTCTCTCTCGCTCTCGCTCTCTCTCTCTCTCTCTCTCTCTCTCTCTCTCTCTCTGTCTCTCTGTCTCTCTCTCTGTCTCTCTCTCTCTGTGCTAACATCTCTCCATCCCTCCTTCCATCCCTCTGCTTGGCACAATTTCATCTCTCCCTGTGGCTAAGATCTGTTTATTCCTCTCAAGGATGGAGGGATAAACGGAGGTGATTTCTTTCCTCCCTCTGGAGCCATTGGAGGAGAGGAGGATGGAACGGAGGAGAGGAGAGAGAAAAGGCTTACCCTGCATGCTAATAGTGGAAGCGTGTGCGGTGCTGTGCGTGTGTGTGTGTGTGTGGTTGTGCCTGGCGTTTAGTCACAGAGCGCAGCCCATCTGGCCGTAACAGACAGACAAACTCACTTTTTAGTGTCTCCAAGAAAAGGAAGGGGAGAGAGAGGGGAGGACTTGCCTCTACTTAGAATTCTGTGTTAGTCAGCTGCTTCCTCGAAAGCAACTCTCAACGCTCATCAGATGCTCACTGAATAATTTCTCTCTCTCTCTCTCTCCTCTCTCTCTCTCTCTCTCTCTCTCTCTCTCTCTCTCTCTCTCTCTCTCTCTCTCTCTCTCTCTCTCTCTCTCTCTCTCTCTCTCTCTCTCTCTCTCTCTCTCTCTCTCTCTCTCTCTCTCTCTCTCTCTCTCTCTCTCTCTCTCTCCATCTCTTTCTCTTCTCTATCACTCACACACACACACACACACACACACACACACATACACACACACACAGTCTCTCTCTCACTCTCTCTCTCTTTCCACACTCTTATCCATATGAAATTAATGGGAAGGGCCCGCCGTAAGTAAGCACTGTTGTTACGAAACATGTGACAAATAAAATTTGATTTGATTGAAATTGTGTTTGGTAAATTGATGCATCAGAAACAAATTGAACACAATGTGAGAGACATAAAGTTATACAGTTATGTTGCGACCCAAATGGCACCCTTTTCCCTTTTATAGTGTACGACTTTTGACCAGGGTCTTTTGACCGGGTCAAAAGTTGTGCACTATGTAGGTAATACAGTGCCATTTGGGACAGAGACAACAAATTCTAACAGTTCTACTACTCAGAAGTTTCCCTGATTTTGACTCAGCTTTAAATAACAGTGTGAGACTGTGAGAAGGCTCTGTGACTCCTATGGATGATAAGGAGAGAGCTGAGTGGATTATGAATGTACAATATGTATTCAACTGAGATTTGAATTGTCACTGCAACAGGTTTAGAGACGTGGATGTTGAAAAGGCCACCTTGCTTTGTTATTTAAGACATTTTGCATTTTTAATTGGTGTATAACAGTATAATTTGCTGTTGGTTGCTAGTTGACTTGTTACGTACACTTCCTCATTATAGCGTCTGATTGTGAGTGTGATAAGTAGTGATAAATATGTAATAAGTAGTTAAGTAGTTATTAAGATTACACCCCCCTGCACGCAAAGCAGGCTGAGCTGTTTATTAGTCACACACACACACACACACACACACACACAAACACACACACACACACACACACACACACACTGCTTAAGATCCACACCGTTTGTCCCTCTGTGGAGGGAGGGAGGGAGGGTTATGGAGGGACAGATCTGACTTGGCCTGTTCCAAAGCAGAGGCTTAAAACCACATAACAGGAGCATCATGCAGTAAGTAGATGAGTCAGAGCTCTATGCTACATTATCTCTAGTGAGGAGTTGGTAATGCTGGTATCACACCAGACCTCTCTCTCTCTCCCTCTCTATCTCTCTGTCCCTCTCCCTCTCTCCCCCCCCCCCCCCTCTCTCTCTCTCTCTCTCTCTCTCTCTCTCTCTCTCTTCTCTCTCTCTCTCTCTCTCTCTCTCTCTCTCTCCTCTCTCTCTCTCTCTCAGGCCTAGACTATGTTCTGTTCCATGGCCACAACTCTGGATCTCAGAGGGAGGCTGTCCCATGATCTGTCTGTCTGTCCGTCCCTCAAACCTTTTTCTCCTATGTGTTTGGAGGTGGTGCAAAAACATTATTCAAGGAATTGAGGAAAAATGAATTAAGATAAAGCCTGTCCGTCTTTTGTCTGTCTGCTTAATCCTTTGTGACAAATACCATGTTGTTTTGTGTTTTAGAACACACACACCCGGGTGATTCACTCAGATGTCTGAGATCAATGGCTGTCTTTCTGAGCTCCTTCCTCTCTCTATTTCTCTCTTTCTCTCCTTATTCTCTCTCTCTCTCTCTCTCTCTCTCTCTCTCTCTCTCTCTCTCTCTCTCTCTCTCTCTCTCTCTCTCTCTCTCTCTCTCTCTCTCTCTCTCTCTCTCTCTCTCTCACTATCTCCCTCGCTGCAACAAGACTGTAGTAGCTTCCATCTATATTGTGATAGAACATGATGAGAACTTATTTAGGGGCTTCATAGCAAAGGGGGTGAATACATATGCACGCACCACTTTTCCGTTATTTATTTTTTAGAATTTTTAGAAACAAGTTATTTTTTTCATTTCACTTCACCAATTTGGACTATTTTGTGTCTGTCCATTACATGACATCCAAATAAAAATGAATTTCAATTACAGGTTGAAATGCAACAAAATAGGAAAAACGCCAAGGGGGATGAATACTTTTGCAAGGCACTGTATATCTGATGAGATCAGTTCTCTGTTTCACAAACACTCTCCTCCCTCTCTCACCCCGTGGATGCCCTTGCCTCAATCCCCATTTCCTCAAGGTCTTCCACTCCTTCTCCTCCTGTTCTCAATCTGTCTATCCGGTGAAAGATGGGTTTCCCTAATCCCTCCCTATGGATTCATGGCCACTCATAATTTCCAATCGGTGAACTTTCCTTTTCCAATCTGCTGTTCAAAGTTTAACTGATCTTCTCATGGTACTCTGTAACACTATGGCGCCGTGCTTGCTGTATAATTTATTAGTAGGAAAAAGCGCATTAGTTCTCATGGGTCCCTCTCGCTCTCCATTCATTGTCTGCTTGGGTAATCCCACTAAGCCTAATGCAGTGGATTTGATACAAGTGTTATGTAAGATAAAGAGGGCTGGGCTGAAGCTGTAAGCATGTTAATCATCATAATGAATTGATAATAATGATGAGATGGATATAGAGTCTCTAGGCAGAATAGTGCTGGTGTCACTGTGAAAAGCAACAACTCTGATTCGTCCTCCGTGTCAATTTGCGCTCTCCTAGGGTTCTTTTCCTGCTCCTCAGTACTTCTATGTGGTTACAAAGACTACCAGGCACTGTGCTCTCTCACATCTAATGATACCTTCCATGACAGAATGGACTGTCACGCCCTGGCTCTGGGGACTCTAGTATGTTGAGCCAGGGTGTGAGTTTTCATTTGTTTATGTTCTAGTTGTTGTATATCTATGTTGGCCAGGGTGGCTCCCAATCAGAGACGGCTGTAGCTCGTTGTCTCTGATTGGGAGTCATACTTAGGTAGCCGTTAGGCATTCATTATTTGTGGTTTCTTGTTCCGTGTTGGTTTGTTTATGTAACCAGGGACGTCACGTTTTCGTTTTGTTGTTTTGATCGTGTGATCATTCTAATAAATAAAATGTTCGCATTCAACGCTGCGCCTTGGTCCTCCTCTATGAATGACGATCGTGACATGGACTTGATATTAACACACATTACCGTCCTAGTCGTTAGCTGTAGAGGACTATGGCTGCGTCCGACATGGCACCCTATTCCCTACATAATGCTGCAGATCCCTATGGGCCCTGGTCAAAAGTAGTGTCCTGAAAAGGGAATAGTCGTAGGAAGAAAAACATCCAGGCTATTTTCTGCCTTCTATCTTTTTCTTCTGGAGCTGGGCTCACTTAGAAATGTCCTTGTTTTCGAAAGAAAAGCATTTTTTTTGTCCATTAAAGTAACATCAAATTGATCAGAAATACAGTGTAGACATTGTTAATGTTGTAAATGGCTATTGTAGCTGGAAACGGCTGATTTTTAAATGGAATATCTACATTGGCGTACAGAGGTCCATTATCAGCAACCATCAGTCCTGTGTTCCAATGGCACGTTGTGTTTGCTAATCCAAGTTTATCATTTTAAAAGGCTAATTGAGCATTAGAAAACCCTTTTGCAATTATGTTAGCACAGCTGAAAACTGTTGTGCTGATTTAAAGAAGCAATAAAACTGGCCTTCTTGAGACTAGTTGAGTATCTGGAGTATCAGCAATTGTAGGTTCGATTACAGGCTCAAAATGGCCAGAAACAAATAACTTTCTTCTGAAACTCGTCAGTCTATTCTTGTTCTGAGAAATGAAGGCTATTCCATGCGAGAAATTGCCAAGAAACTGAAGATCTCGTACAATGCTGTGTACTACTCCCTTAACAGAACAGCGCAAACTGGCTCTAACCAGAATAGAAAGAGGAGTGGGAGGCCCCGGTGCACAAACTGAGCAAGAGGACAAATACATTAGAGTGTCTAGTTTGAGAAACAGACGCCTCACAGGTCCTCAACTGGCAGCTTCATTAAATAGTACCCGCAAAACACCAGTCTCAACGTCAACAGTGAAGAGGCGACTCCGGGATGCTGACCTTTTAGGCAGAGTTGCAAAGAAAAAGCCATATCTCAGACTGGCCAATAAAAATAAAATATTAAGATGGGCAAAAGAACACAGACACTGGACAGAGGAAGATTGGAAAAAAAGTGTTATGGACTGACGAATCGAAGTTTGAGGTGTTCGGATCACAAAGAAGAACATTTGTGAGACGCAGACCAAATGAAAAGATGCTGGAGGAGTGCTTGATGCCATCTGTCAAGCATGGTGGAGGCAATGTGATGGTCTGGGGGTGCTTTGGTGGTGGTAAAGTGGGAGATTTGTACAGGGTAAAAGGGATCATGAAGAAGGAAGGCGATCACTCCATTTTGCAACACCATGCCATACCCTGTGGACGGCGCTTGATTGGAGCCAATTTCCCCCTACAACAGGACAATGACCCAAAGCACAGCTCCAAACTATGCAATAACTATTTAGGGAAGAAACAGTCAGCTGGTATTCTGTCTATAATGGAGTGGCCAGCACAGTCACCGGATCTCAACCCTATTGAACAGTTGTGGGAGCAGCTTGACCGTATGGTACGTAAGAAGTGCCCATCAAGCCAATCCAACTGTGGGAGGTGCTTCAGGAAGCATGGGGTGAAATCTCTTCAGATTACCTCAACAAATTGACGACTAGAATGCCAAAGGTCAGCAAGGCTGTAATTGCTGCAA
Organism: Coregonus lavaretus; assembly: GCF_964263955.1. Taxonomy (NCBI): domain Eukaryota; kingdom Metazoa; phylum Chordata; class Actinopteri; order Salmoniformes; family Salmonidae; genus Coregonus; species Coregonus lavaretus. The sequence continues at coordinate 728,698 of NC_140023.1, read as the reverse complement.
ATGGCAGATTTTTTGACGAAAGCAAAGTTTGAAGGACACAATTATTATTTCAATTAAAAATCATTATTTCTAACCTTGACAAGGTGACTACATTTCCTATGCATTTTGCTATATTTCCTATTCAAACTCATTTCATGTATGTTTTCATGGAAAACAAGGACAATTCTAAGTGACCCCAAACGTTTGAACGGTAGTGTGTATGTATGTATGTGTGTGTGTGTGTGTGTGTGTGTGTGTGTGTGTGTATGTATATATGTATGTGATATATATATATATAATATATATCAACTCTGCAAAAAAAGAAACATCCCTTTTTCAGGATAATTCGTAAAAATCCAAATAACTATACAGATCTTCATTGTAAAGGGTTTAAACACTGTTTCACATGCTTGTTCAATGAACCATAAACAATTAATGAACATGCACCTGTGGAACGGTCGTGAAGACACTAACAGCTTACAGACGGTAGGCAATTAAGGTCACAGTTATGAAAACTTAGAACACTAAAGAGGCCTTTCTACTGACTCTGAAAAACACCAAAAGAAAGATGCCCAGGGTCCCTGCTCATCTGCGTGAACGTACCTTAGGCATGCTGCAAGGAGGCATGAGGACTGCAGATGTGGCCAGGGCAATAAATTGCAATGTCCGTACTGTGAGACGCCTAAGACAGCGCTACAGGGAGACAGGACGGACAGCTGATCGTCCTCGCAGTGGCAGACCATGTGTAACAACATCTGCACAGGATCAGTACATGCGAACATCACACCTGCGGGACAGGTACAGGATGGCAACAACAACTGCCCGAGTTACACAAGGAATGCACAATCCCTCCATCAGTGCTCAGACTGTCCGCAATAGGCTGAGAGAGGCTGGACTGAGGGCTTGTAGGCCTGTTGTAAGGCTGGTCCTCACCAGACATCACCGGCAACAACGTCGGCAATGGGCACAAACCCACCGTCGCTGGACCAGACAGGACTGGCAAAAGGTGCTCTTCACTGACGAGTCGCGGTTTTGTCTCACCAGGGGTGATGGTCGGATTCGCGTTTATCGTCGAAGGAATGAGCGTTATACCGAGGCATGTACTCTGGAGCAGGATCGATTTGGAGGTGGAGGGTCCGTCATGGTCTGGGGGGTGTGTCACAGCATCATCGGACTGAGCTTGTTGTCATTGCAGGCAATCTCAACGCTGTGCGTTACAGGGAAGACATCCTCCTCCCTCATGTGGTACCCTTCCTGCAGGCTCATCCTGACATGACCCTCCAGCATGACAATGCCACCAGCCATACTGCTCGTTCTGTGCTTGATTTCCTGCAAGACAGGAATGTCAGTGTTCTGCCATGGCCAGCGATGAGCCCAGATCTCAATCCCATTGAGCACGTCTGGGACCTGTTGGATCGGAAGGTGAGGGCTAGGGCCATTCCCCCCAGAAATGTCCGGGAACTTGCAGGTGCCTTGGTGGAAGAGTGGGGTAACATCTCACAACAAGAACTGGCAAATCTGGTGCAGTCCATGAGGAGGCGATGCACTGCAGCACTTAATGCAGCTGCTGGCTACACCAGATACTGACTGTTACTTTTGATTTTGACCCCCCCATTCTTCAGGGACACATTATTCAATTTCTGTTAGTCACATGTCTGTGGAACTTGTTCAGTTTATGTCTCAGTTGTTGAATGTTGTTATGTTCATACAAATATTTACACATGTTAAGTTTGCTGAAAATAAATGCAGTTGACAGTGAGAGGAAGTTTCTATTTTTGCTGAGTTATATATATATATATATATATATATATATATATATATATATGCGAATAAAAAGTATCTAACAGAGATGCACACAGTCCTTCAGCTAACAGCAGGACTCTCTTCCCTGCCTTGATTTTTCTGCAGACGAGAGAGAGGAGTCTTGTGGCGTTGCCTTGGAAACAGTTTGACGCAACAAAGAATGTAAATAAGAATGGTAACCGTAGCGAATGCTAAACACAAGGAATACGATGTCCTGTAATTTTATATAAATCACAAACGACACGTCTTTACATGTATTTACCTCATTTAATGGTCAACAAATTATGTAATAGTGCTTATCTGCTTAATGTTTATAATCAGCTTATAGGAAGTAAATAAATAAACATATAAACAAATAAAGTGTTCTTATGAGCTTCTATCTGCAAAGCTCTTCCACTTCAATGAGGTTGTAGTCACTTCATCACTTTAGTCACACAGTATTTTATTTATTTGATTCCAAAACGTTATGTCACTTCACATACAAGAATCAGCTGCCTGCTACGCACTAGCTCAGCATCGGGATTAAACCTCTAGTTTAGTTTCATGTCAAGTCAACCAGCAGTTACCTAGCCAAAGCCATCTTTACCCCTGCAATGTGTTGAGAAAAAATGCTGCTGTACCCTGCAGCTGCGTCGATGCACTCTCCACAGAGAGGAAGAGGCGAAGCGAGAGGTTTCACTCTCGCCAAAATCTGTCCAAAATAAGCCCAATTTGTTTCTATGGGCTTATTCTGGACAAGTGCCTGCCTTCCCACCTTTGGGACAATGACTCCCGTTGTTAGGATGGAGACATGAGCATCTCGTCATTATATACAGATCTCTGCTCTCCATAAAGCCAGCCAGCCAGCCATACAAACAGCCTTCTCTCCCGACTGCCATACCCAATTTATGCCCCTGACTCTACAGTGTGACTAGCATGTTTATGTGACCTGCAGGCCTAGGAACAGGAGGAGGCTGAGGAGGCTCATAGCTGCCACACACCCCTGGCCTCTGACCCCTGGGTGTCTGGAGACTGACAGTAAAGGGGGAGGGGGGGTAGCCATTTGTCTGGGTAGCCATTTGATTAGATGTTCAGGAGTCTTATGGCTTGGGGGTAGAAGCTGTTTAGAAGCCTCTTGGACGTAGACTTGGCGCTCCGGTACCGTTTGTCATGCGGGAGCAGAGAGAACAGTCTATGACTAGGGTGGCTGGAGTCTTTGACAATTTTTAGGGCCTTCCTCTGACACCGCCTGGTATAGAGGTCCTGGATGGCAGGAAGCTTGGCCCCAGTTATGTACTGGGCCGTACGCACTACCCTCTATAGTGCCTTGCGGTCGGAGGCCGAGCAGTTGCAACCAGTCAGGATACTCTCGATGGTGCAGCTGTAGAACCTTTTGAGGATCTGAGGACCCATGCCAAATCTTTTCAGTCTCCTTAGGGGGAATAGGTTTTGTCGTGCCCTCTTCACGACTGTCTTGGTGTGCTTGGACCATGTTAGTTTGTTGGTGATGTGGACACCAAGGAACTTGAAGCTCTCAACCTGCTCCACTACAGCCCCATCGATGAGAATGGGGGTGTGCTCGGGCTTCTTCTTTTTCCTGTAGTCCACAATCATCTCCTTTGTCTTGATCACGTTGAGGGAGAGGTAGATGTCTTGGCACCACATGGCCAGGTCTCTGACCTCCTCCCTATAGGCTGTCTCGTCGTTGTCGGTGATCAAGCCTACCACTGTTGTGTCATCGGCAAACTTAATGATGGTGTTGGAGTCGTGCCTGGCCATGCAGTCATGAGTGAACAGGGAGTACAGGAGGGGACTAAGCACGCACCCTGAGGGCCCCCCATGTTGAGGATCAGTGTGGCGGATGTGTTGTTATCTACCCTTACCACCTGGGGGTGGCCTGTCAGGAAGTCCAGGATCCAGTTGCAGAGGGAGGTGTTTAGTCCCAGGGTCCTTAGCTTAGTGATGATCTTTGAGGGCACTATGGTGTTGAACGCTGAGCTGTAGTCAATGAATAGCATTCTCACGTAGGTGTTCCTTTTGTCCAGGTGTGAAAGGGCAGTGTGGAGCGCAATAGAGATTGCATCATCTGTGGATCTCTTGGGGCTGTATGCAAATTGGAGTGGGTCTAGGGTTTCTGGGATAATGGTGTTGATGTGAGCCATGACCAGCCTTTCAAAGCACTTCATGGCTACAGATGTGAGTGCTATGGGTCGGTAGTCATTTAGGCAGGTTACCTTAGTGTTCTTGGGCACAGGGACTATGGTGGTCTGCTTGAAATGTGTTGGTATTACAGACTCAGACAGGGAACGGTTGAAAATGTCAGTGAAGACAATTGCCAGTTGGTCAGCGCATGCTCTGTATTGACGCTTTGCCTGTTTGATGGTTCGTCGGAGGGCATAGCGGGATTTCTTATAAGCTTCCGGGTTAGAGTCCCGCTCCTTAAAAGCGGCAGCTCTACCCTTTAGCTCAGTGCGGATGTTGCCTGTAATCCATGGCTTCTGGTTGGGGTATGTACGTACAGTCACTGTGGGGACAACGTCATCAATGCACTTATTGATGAAGCCAGTGACTGATGTGGTGTACTCCTCAAAGCTATTGGAAGAATCCCGGAACATATTCCAGTCTGTGCTAGCAAAACGGTCCTGTAGCTTACCATCTGCGTCATCTGATCACTTTTTTATTGACCGAGTCACTGGTGCTTCCTGCTTTAGTTTTGCTTGTAAGCAGGAATCAGGAGGATATAATTATGGTCAGATTTGCCAAATGGAGGGCGAGGGAGAGCTTTGTACGTGTCTCTGTGTGTGGAGTAAAGGTGGTCTAGAGTTTTTTTTCTCCCTCTGGTTGCACATATAACATGCTGGTAGAAATTAGGTAGAACGGATTTAAGTTTCCCAGCATTAAAGTCCCCGGCCACTAGGAGCGCCGCCTCTGAATGAGTGTTTTCCTGTTTGCTTATGGCCGTATACAGTTCATTGAGTGTGGTCTTAGTGCCATCATTGGTTCGTGGTGGTAAATAAACAGCTACGAAGAATATAGATGAAAACTCTCTTGGTAGATAGTGTGGTCTACAGCTTATCATGAGATACTCTACCTCAGGCGAGCAAAACCTTGAGACTTCCTTAGATATCGTGCACCAGCTGTTGTTTACAAATATACACAGATCGCCACCCGTTGTCTTACCGGAGGCTGCTGTTCTATCCTGCCGATACAGTGTATAACCCACCAGCTGTATGTTATTCATGTCGTCGTTCAGCCACGACTCGGTGAAACATAAGATATTACAGTTTTTAATGTCCTGTTGGTAAGATATACGTGCTTGTAGTTCGTCCACTTTATTATTAAGCGATTGTACGTTGGCCAGTAGTATCGATGGCAAAGGCAGATTAGCCACTCGTCACCGGCTCCTTACCAGGCACCCCGATCTCCTTCCGCCATATCTCCTTTTCTTTCTACTGCGAATGACGGGGATGAGTGCCCTGTCGGGTGTCTGGAGCAAATCCCTCTCGTCCGACTCATTAAATAAAAACTATTTGTCCAGTTAAAGGTGAGTAATCGCTGTTCTGATATCCATAAGCTCTTTTTCAGTCGTAAGAGACGGTAGCAGCAACATTATGTACAAAATAAGTTACAAACAATGCGAAAAACCAAACAAAATAGCACGGTTGGTTAAGAGTCCATAAAACGGCAGCCATCCGCTCCGGCGCACAGACAATAGAGCATTTTTGGAACTCACTTGATCTCCCCTCAGTTGGGACAGAGCAAAATGACAGACTTACTTCAGAAATAACTACTGAAGAAATTAATAATGCAATATCTAATCTAAAAGCAGACAAATCTCCAGGCACTGATGGCTCCTTCAGAATGGTTCATGTGGATGTAGCTCAGTTGGTAGAGCATGGCATTTGCAACGCCAGGGTTGTGGGTTCGATTCCAGTATAAAAAATAAAAATGTATGCACTCACTAACTGTAAGTCGCTCTGGATAAGAGCGTCTGCTAAATGACTAAAATGTAAATGTAAATGTTCAAAGCCTCCAGAGAACAACTACCACCTCTACATCAGGCCTGTTTTAACTGGACTCTGCGGGAGGAGGATCTTCCACCATCGTGGAGAGAAGCCATCATATCTGTAATCCCAAAATAGGGTAAAGATAGGAATTCCTTCTTATCGCAATTCTTAACACGTTTCTTTATAACACCTAAACTGAAATCAAAACAGACTGGCTCCCAATACCCTTGTTGGAGAGAATCCGGGCTATTGAGAGTGGATCACTCTCATATATTTTGGTCCTGCCCCGCAATCTAAACTTACTGGGGAGAAATAAGATCTAACATTGGAAAAATAATGTGATTTGACATAGAACAAACATTAATTTATTTGTATTTGGGTGAAATACCTGATAACTTACACAATAAAGAAAAGGACCAGTTGAAGGTCCTACTGACAGCCAGTAAAAAGGCTATCATTTACATTTACATTTAAGTCATTTAGCAGATGCTCTTATCCAGAGCGACTTACAAATTGGTGCATTCAACTTAGGATAGCCAGTGGGACAACCACCCTTTTTTTGTGGGGGAGGGGGGTGGGGTAGAAGGATTACTGTTATACTATTCCAGGTATTCCTTAAAGAGGTAGGGTTTCAAGTGTCTCCGGAAGGTGGTCAGTGACTCCGCTGTCCTGGCGTCGTGGGGGAGCTTGTTCTACCATTGGGGTGCCAGGAAATGGCTACAAAAAGACCCTCCCACCGTGACACAATGGATAGATATTTTTTAAGAAATACACCAAATGGAGCGTATGACCTTTGCTTTAAGAACTCATGAGGAGAGAGGCCAGGAGTACTGGGGAAAATGGGTTTCGTACTTGAAAATTGTCTAATTCAAAGATGATGTCACTGTAACTAATCTGATGAACGTATGATGTGTGCTGTACCTGACAGACCTTTTTTGTTGAGCTTTTACTTTATTTGTATTTTCTTTGTGTTCCTCAATAAAAACAAAGTAAATAAAAAAAAAGAAAGTGGGATGGAGAGAGAGTTGGAAAATGTAGATGGGATGTAGATGGGATGGAGAGAGAGAGAGAGAGAGAGAGAGAGAGAGAGAGAGAGAGAGAGAGAGAGAGAGAGAGAGAGAGAGAGAGAGAGAGAGAGAGAGAGAGAGAGAGAGAGAGAGAGAGAGAGAGAGAGAGAGAGAGAGAGAGAGAGAGAGAGAGAGAGAGAGAGAGAGAGAGAGAGAGAGAGAGAGAGAGAGAGAGAGAGAGAGAGAGAGAGAGAGAGAGAGAGAGAGAGAGAGAGAGAGCAGGTGGGGAGAGAGAGAGAGAAGGAGAGAGCAGGTGGGGGAGAGGGAGAGAGAAGGAGAGAGCAGGTGGGGGAGAGAGAGAGAGAAGGAGAGAGCAGGTGGGGGAGAGAGAAAGAGAGGGAGTGAGAGAGAGAGTTAGAGAGACGAAAAGAAAGGAAAGAGAGAGAGAAATCACCATAGAAACTCAGTCCCCAAGGTTATTGTTTGGCTGCTTCCTATCTCTCTCTTCTTTCCCTATACCAGACAGCTTTGTCATTTCTGTCTGTAAATTATTATTATAATTATTACTATTACTATTACTATTGCTATTATTATTACTATTACTATTATTATTATGATTACTATTATTACTATGATTATTATTATTATTACTATTACTAGTATTATTACTATTATTACTTAATATTATTATTACAATTATTACAATTCTTATTAGTATTACTATTATTACTATTGCTATTATTACTATTATTATTATTACTATCACTATTATTATTATTACTATTATTAGTATTATTACTATTATTAGTATTAGTATTATTATTACTATTATTCGTATTATTATTATTATTGTTATTATTACTACTATTATTATTATTGCTAGTATTATTACTATTACTAATATTATTATTACTAGTATTACTATTATTACTATTATTACTATTATTACTATTATTATTATTATTATTATTATTACTATTATTATTATTATTATAGCTCTCTGCTCTCCGTCTAGCACATTCCCTCACTTCTCTCTCTCTCTCTCTTTCCCCTACTTCTCTCTTTCTCTTTCCCGTACTATTCTCTCTCTCTCTCTCTCTCTCCCTCTCTCTCTCTCTCTCTCTCTTTCTGTTACTTCTCTTTCTTTCTCTCTCTCTTCCTAATGGGATTCCAGTTTTCCTACCATTTGACCATTTGAGGAAGTGTTCGTGTGTGTGTGTTTGGGGAGAGAGGTAGTAATCCGTAATAAGGGGAACAGAGTAGCAACACTAACAGTGCAGTAAGAGAAGGAAAAGCTAATGAAGGACTGGCCACACACACACACACACACACACACACACACACCCAACAGCAGCAGCAGCTGTCACATGAGAGGAAGTGGATAGCAGTGTGGCGTGACACACAAGATCCATGGTGACAAAAAGGTATGCAGGGACAATGATATGACCTTCAGAGCAGGTGGAAGAGAATATGATGAGTGTGTTCTATTTGGGACTGTTGTCTGTTGTTAATTAACGGTCTGTTGTCATTTACTAGCTGAGACTGAATCTGTGGGATGGGGGGGCTTGCATAAAGATTTGATTCTTTGGACTGTTTTCACACTCTGTCCTTATAAGACAGTACACTTCAGTAATCAGTATGCAATAGCTGTACGTTGGTGGTCCTCATAAGAGAGCTAACTTCAGTCATCAGTATGCACATAGCTAATGAGAGATCTAACCAGGCAGAGAGCGAGAGAGGACACCGAGAGAAGGGGGGGGGGGGGGGGGGGATTCTAGTTATTAAGATAAATATAACATCTCAAATTAGCTACTCACTTTAGTGTTAACTTCTTTGAGGTATTTTCTGAACATCTTCTCACTTCCTTGTTTCTCCAGTTGTCAGTTTGACCACACACCGTTTACACACTCATTTGTGGCGCCCAAATTCAAACATGACAGTTGGAACTCCACAGCAGATAAGTTGTGATTCTGGTTGCTAGACTACCAGTTACAGTGCTTTTAGCTTGTGGTTTGCGCATGCCTTTATGCAGATGGAATACAAAACGTTTAGCTAGTGTCTGAAATAATTATATGGAGTCAATATTTGTCAAATTATTAAACATGTCCTCAAAACTCAAATAAGCATCAGAAATTGTCCTTAGCATATCAAGCGGATATGGACCTCAGCCAAGAGAAGCATATCTGGAATAAATATAGCTTCATATCTTGAAAACAGAGGTATGCAATGTATACAGTCAGTATTTGTCAACATGAAGAGAGAAAATAGGATGTATCATATCTCAGAATATTGAATGAGTCCATATCCAGCCATAGGAAATGTCCATGTGTGATATTTGGAGTAATTCCAATATCATATATGTCTAAAAGAGATCTGGATTCAGAATTAGTCAGGATATTGTGCAAATCCACAAAACTCAGAATATGCATTGGACATGTTCTGTATTCTGTAGGATATCAACAACGTGTCATGTAAAGATATCCCCTGATATGGACCCATTTTGCCCATTGGTGTATGGATTATGATGATTCACGACAGACTGAAACACTTTCAAAATAATCCTTCCCACTCGGCTTCAAACAGTCCATACTGCTTTAGCCACAGAATACAGAGCTGTGTCGATACCAGCAGCTGGATTCAGGACAACACTGGTATTGAAAGCTGTAGCTAGACTTTGCATGTAGTCCATGATGAAAATATTAGTAATCCCAATGGATCTTTCAAATATCCGCAGTAGCAGAGAGCAGGATGTGCCATTTTGACAGAGAAGCCTTGAGTGACCGAATGGACTCTCTTTCTCGTGAATGTCCCAGCCCCCTCATTATCTCAACCAATCATGGCTAGGCAAGATTCTGTATTTTCTCTATGTCTAAACAGCTTTGTGATTTCACATTTTATTTATATTTACAGATTACATACAAGTTTGTTATTAAGGAACATGAAAGTTCACATGTTTAAGAAGGCATTTCTGAAGAAAGCATGACATGCAACATACGCCCAGCTTTCTGTAACGGGTCACATATGTCTTCAGAATTTGTCAGGATACGGTTCATATCCACAAAACTCAGAATATGCATTGGACATGGTCTGTATTCTCTAGAATATCACCTGTCGCATGGTGAAATAACCAGAGTAGCCTACCCAACATGAGTGAAACAAACCAGCGGGAAAGTGGCCTCCATTCGCTATTCGAGTGGAGTCCACTTTCCCCTGTTCCTGCCCATCATAATGGGCCATTCCAAATCAAAACTAATTTGACATATTAGTAAAGACAAGAGAACAGCGTGTGCAGCCTGAGGCAAGGAACAGAGAGCAAGCTTTTTTTGCTGACGGGTGTATAAAATCGAGCACACACCCATGCAATCTCCATAGACAAACATTGGCAGTAGAATGGCATTACTGAAGAGCTCAGTGACTTTCAACATGGCACCGTCATTGGATGCCACCTTTCCAACAAGTCAGTTCGTCAAATGTCTGCCCTGCTAGAGCTGCCCCGGTCAGCTGTAAGTGCTATAGTTGTGAAGTGGAAACGTCTAGGAGCAACAACGCCTCAGCCGCGAAGTGGTAGGCCACACAAACTCACAGAACGGGACCGCCGAGTGCTGAAGCGCGTAGCGCGTAAAAATCGTCTGTCCTCTGTTGCAACACTAACTACCGAATTCCAAGCTGCCTCTGGAAGCAACGTCAGCACAATAACTGTTCGTCGGGAGCTTCATGAAATGGGTTTCCATGGCCGAGCAGCCGCACACAAGCCTAAGATCAACATGTGCAATGCCAAGCGTAGGCTGGAGTGGTGTAAAGCTTGCCGCCATTGGACTCTGGAGCAGTGGAATGAGTTCTCTGGAGTGATGAGTCACGCTTCACCATCTGGCAGTCCGACGGACAAATCTGGGTTTGGCGGATACAAGGAGAACGCTACCTGCCCGAATGCATAGTGCCAACTGTAACAACATCATCATCAGCCATTGTAAGGTACTTGACTGTAGGGAGTGATAAATTCAACCTGTCTCTGTCTCTGCTGTTATTGACTGCCCATTCTCACGTATACAGGTTTGTTTGTTATGATTGTCAACCATGGTGACATGTATTATTCAGTGAAAACATCAAAGCTTTGACATGTGGCACATGGAAGGCTGCTCTTAGCTTAAACTCTCCTCTCCACAGAGAAATCAGTGTTTCTTATCACGAACACACACACACACACACACACACTCCATCCACGGAGTCAGAGTAAGGAGAAACATTGGCCAGCAGCCAACTCAGCCCCCTCACTACCTTTCCAATCTATTGTACTCACAACAATAAATCACCTACAGCATAGACTGCTTATAATCTTTGACTTTATCTCAGTTCATATCAACACCAGGGGCCTGTAAATAAGATAATATCTGGATAATGTATCAGGGTGTTTAAGCAGTGAGAAATGTGAGAGTTTTCTGTTGGCAGTAGACACAGTTTCTGCATTAGAGAGACAGTATGGAGCCTGGCAGTAAGACCCGAGTGTCTCTGTGGCCGCTCAAATGCATAACAGTATAACATAGTATGACACAGTCACCTAATGAAACCTCTGAAGCTGTGCCTGGAGTGTGTGTGAGAGTTTGCTTCGTCATCCTGTGTCTTCAGATCAGTAAATATGAAGGAGAGGAGAGGAGAGATGTCAGACTATTTAGAATGCCCCCCACTGTCACAGAGCCAGAATATGGTGGCCTTCAAGGACCAAAATGATACAGTACATCCCTGGTCTAGAAGCTCAGCGTAAACCAACCACAACAAAGAGTATTGAAGCTCAGACTAAATAACACTCAACAACAGCAGATCACTCACCACCTTCCGGAGACATTTGAAACCCCACCTCTTTAAGGAACACCTGGGATAGGATAAAGTAATCCTTCTGTTATAGCAGCAAAGGGGGGACCAACTCCATATTAATGCCCATGATTTTGGAATGAGATGTTTGACGAGCAGGTGTCCACATATTTACCTCAAATACCTCGTACCCCTGCACGTTGATCTGGTACTGGTACTCTCTGTATATAGCTCCATTCATGTGTATTTTATTTTATATATTCATTATTTATTTTATTGTGTTACTATTTTTTATTTAAACGCTGCGTCGTAAAAAGATCCTGATTGAACTGATATAGGGAGTGGGGTGAGGAAATTAAGGTCATTCATAAGCATGATGTTAGCTCTACACAAACGTGTTGGTCTGACACCAATATCATGGTCTCTGCTCAGGTATGCAGACCAACAGAGTAGGTAGCTCCAGTGAGTGACAGGGTGCTATGCTAACCCATCAGGAGACGTGATAAATGTACTGAGACATTAGCGGGCATCTAGGAGACAAACAGCCCCCACAGAGTCTACTGTCAATCATTTAGCACACAGACCGATGACACAAGTGCTAATGAGCTGACAGGATGTGTGTGTGTCCATGTGTGTTAGTTTTACTATCATTGTGGGGACCAGAAGTCCTTATAAGGACAGTAAAACAAGGAAAACATCAGAATAGTCTGGTGGGTGACAATATTAGCCTATCACTTGTGAATGATATATTATCACTTGTGAATGATGCCCAGCGTAAGGCAAGAAACAATGGGCCTCATTCACCAATATCTACCTAAGAATTTTTTAAACTTTGTTCTTAATAAACTCCCTAGGAAAAGTCTACGTCGGATTCATGACATGTTCTTAAACAACAGAATTGTTCGCACCTGTGTTCTTAGGATTGATGAATCCCACATCTTCGTAATTGAAAGCGTGTGCCAGTTGTTCCTAATTAGCATAAGAAAATGCCCCGCAAATTCCCATATAAGGACATGACACTTCAGGGCCGTGTGCAAGAAAAGTTGGAGAATGTCCAAAAGACGCACAGATGGTGGTGGTCCACCGATCACCAAACGAAAAAGGAACTTCAGTAATTCTGAAATAGAAATTCTACTGCAACAGGTAAATGCCAAACGAGGCATAATATTTAGTAGTGTTTCCAGTGGTTTTAAAGCCACCAACAAAACGGAGGCATGGAAGGAGATCACGGATTCCGTGAACTCTGTTTCTGGACAACGTCGCTCAATTGAAGATGTAAAAAAGAAATGGTTTGACTTAAAATCAGAGACCAAAAAATCCATTGCCAAACATAAGAGACATATGCTGACCACTGGAGGGGGGCATGCAGGCCCTGAGTTATCTGAGATTGACCAGCGCATCGGGGCCATTATTGGTGAGACGGCACTCTCAGGTGTGCCATCAGCGGAGCAAGTGGACACTGACCAGGGCCCTACATCAACAGCTTCATATCCTCCAAGGCCATCTCCCACCAGTGAATCAGACGGTAAGCAAGTCTTTCTGAATTTATACAATTTCATGCCATAATTTAACTGAAAGCAACGGTGAAATCATTGGAAAGGAATTTTACACCAGTTTGTCAAACCAAATGTGGGCCTATGTGACTGTGAATGAGTCCTCACCTGAATTCCTAGTTTATTCAGTTTGAAATCCTATTGCTTTTGCAGTAGGCCTATATTGAACAAACTGAAACATCAACAAACAAACAAAATCAGTGCACTGTGACTGTTTTACTTTCAGTATCGTTTTTGTTAGTTACAGATCTCCAATCCAGGCAAACCCCTCTGTGAAGAGGAACCTGACACCATTTGGCCTTCCTGCAGTAGGCCTACCTCTGTACGTGCCCCCAGGTCCCGTCCAACTGCACGTGTCATCTCCGATGCAGTCTTGGATAACCAGGAGCGGATTGCGCAAAGTCTCTGTGAAATCGCTTCTACTCTGGCCACAATATCAGAAACACTCAAAGACATAAACACACATTTAAAAATATAAAGAACGGGCACTGAAACCTGTGTCATTTCATGTGTTTAATTTGTGGTATTTAAAGGACAAAACAAATCAAAAACAAGAAATGATTTGTTGTCTGACTTCCACGCCAAGTCGGTTGTCTGGTCCCAGCAATGGGTCAGGACGCACATCATAGCGATGTCGTGTAACACACAACATGCCATGATTATTCTGCAAACCTAAAAACGGTGTAAAGATTATCAAAAGCTATAAAAACTAAATAAAATGAATTGTTGGAATTAGAAAAGCATTACATGCATAATCGCATTTGCGGTCACTTTTGATAATGGTGTTTTCCTGCTAATGGAACATTCGTGCTTATAGCCTACTACTGTGTGCGCATTTCTGCGCTTATAATGTGAAGAAATAGCCTAATTGTTTATCAACATTTTAAGCTAAATGTTCTGATCTGTTGCGTCAGCCACATTGTGTAAAATGTTTTATTAATTTGAGATCTATCGCATCCCACAACTGTCCCAAACTATGTTTGGAATATTTATTTATTGCACAGAATAGAATAGGTCAACTTTTGTACTATGGGGGATAGTAGATTGACATAGGCTAGTGCTTTTGCTGTTCGTTAGGCCTACTCATCTTGTTGGCTGACGAAAAGTAAATGTGGACAGTTCTTCCAATATCTTCAATATGCACCTCGGAATTGGATAAGGACGCAAGCAGTTGCGTCCCCGATGTGTCTGTCTTCACTTGTAGCCTGTGAGAAAGACCCGATCACGTGATGGAGAGCCATGTGAGTGAGAGGTGCTTCGGAGCGCAACGGCCACTGGCCACAAAAGGCATGGATATTGTTAGGGTGCATTACGGCCACACAAAGGGGATGCTGCCGGGAAATTCAAGGCATTATTAAGTGCTTGTCACATTGTGAATGAGAGACTGATGAAGTGTGTACAGCCTGCGCAAAAAACAAAGCAGAGCTCATGCCTTTCAAGTGACTTTTTTCAAATCATCATTAGAGTCATGCAGCCTAACAATGTATTAAAAATCTAAACATATTGCCCAACGTTTGTAGAACAACTAAAGTTACATTAATAACTCTAAATTAAGCACATAGGAGTACCTATTCATTTGTGAACTGCTCAACACAGAACAGCCGCATGTGCACACTCCCTCAAATCATTTGGAGAAAATAACAGGGGAGTAGGGGAACAGCGGAGTAGGGGAACAGGGGAGTAGGGGAACAGGGGAGTAGGGGAACAGGGGAGTAGGGGAACAGGGGAGTAGGGGAACAGGGGAACAGGGTAGTAGGGGAACAGGGGAACAGGGGAGTAGGGGAACAGGGGAACAGGGGAACGGGGGAGTAGGGGAACAGGGGAGTAGGGGAACAGGGGAACAGGGTAGTAGGGGAACAGGGGAACAGGGGAGTAGGGGAACAGGGGAACAGGGGAGTAGGGGAACAGGGGAGTAGGGGAACAGGGGAACAGGGGAGTAGGGGAACAGGGGAGGCAGTTTTCATTACTACACTATTCATCCATCATGGCAGGGGAGACAGGATGTGTGTGTGTGTGTGTGTGTGTGTGTGTGTGTGTGTGTGTGTGTGTGTGTGTGTGTGTGTGTGTGTGTGTGTGTACCCTGCGGTTAGGGCTAGCCAATTACCGTATAACCGTGTAACCGATAGCTATGGGTGAAGACCGTCATGAAAATGTAATAACCGTCATAACGGTTTTTGTGTAGAATGAACAGCTGACTAAAGATGGGACGGCTGGGCATTTGTGCGGTTGAGTCCGTTTCTGCGGTAACATGGACTCTTAACAACGTCATGAAACTTTGTTGCTCCTTGCTGAAACAAGCAAGGTGTTGTAGCAAACAAGTATTCGGTTGCCTAGGCAATGCCCCCCTCCCTGCAACAGCACACATAGAAATATAATTAATAGAATGTGCTTGGAACCTCTAACCCTGGCAATTTGACTGATAAACTAATGGGTACACTCACAATGGCTGCTTGGTATTGTGATGCAATATTTTCCATGGTAATGTAGAATGTACATTCAAATTATGTTAACTGATGTGGCTCATGCAATGGAATGTAGTTTTTGTAGTCAGTTGAGTTGAATCAACACATCACAGCACAGATTGTCTATGGCAGCACATGCAGTCAGGCGCGGAGGAGAGGAGAAAATGTGTGTCTTAAAAATAAATCATAAGAATAATATATATGCAGTATATATATTTATTTATTTTGCTATTCAAACGGTTATACCGGTGACCGCGGTCATTTGGCTGACCAATTACCGTCATTCAAAATTCCATGACCGCCACAACCCTACCTGCAGTGATGGTAGGCTATGGCAGACATGTAAACCCACAGCCAGATGGTGCTGTGAGAAGTTTGCGCTGCATATGTGTACTGGGCCGAGCCCAGTGTGTGTGTGTGTGTGTGTGTGTGTGTGTGTGTGTACAGACAGGTTTGGTGAGCAGACATCTGTTGAAGGAATAGTGATACCAAACGCCCTCTCTCTCGACTGTGGTATAGATGAGGTACTTCTGTAACCTTGGCCTGGCTTCCAAGAACCCTACTGAGATCCAACAGCATGCACACACACGTACACACACGTACACACGCGCACACACACACACACACACACACACACACACACACACAGACAGACACACCTGGTGCAATTATATTAGGTCTACAGTAGTTCAAAGTTCAGAAGTATGAAAAAGGTAATGGAAACATTCACAACACTTGGATGTTGAACTCTTGAACTCTATTGCACAGGTAGTAAATAATGTAGGTGTTATGACATGTTCTGTTACCAACTCGCATACCTGTGTCCAGAGCTATACAGGATATACAGTATAGAGTTGGGCCAATGCTGTTTCTGTCTGAACATTCCCGAGAGTGCCACTTTCTCCTCCATAGCCGTTGCTAAGTGATAATCAATAAAAAAACGTCAGTTAAATTCTCAGCAACATTTGGAGAATAAAGGCGCTAACATGACAGCCGTTCTAAAACCTGGCTGAACTCTCTCTCTATGCCTTCGTCAAAGTTTTCAGACCCCTTTATTTTTTCCACATTTTGTTACGTTACAGCCTTATTCTAACATGTATTAAATTGTTTTTTTCCCTCATCAATCTACACACAATATCCCATAATGACAAAGCAAAAACTGGTTTTTAGAAATGTTTGCAAATGTATAAAAAACGGAATTATCACATTTACATAAGTATTTAGACCCTTTACTCAGTACTTTGTTGAAGCACCTTTGGCAGCGATTACAGCATTGAGTCTTCTTGGGTATGACTCTACAAGCTTGGCACACCTGTATTTGGGGAGTTTCTCCCATTCTTCTCTGCAGATCCTCTCCAGCTCTGTCAGGTTGGATGAGGAGCGTTGCTGCACAGCTATTTTCAAGTCTCTCCAGAGATGTTCGATCAGGTTCAAGTCTAGTCTCTGGCTGGGCCACTCAAGGACATTCAGAGATTTGTCCCGTAGCCACTCCTGCATTGTCTTGGCTGTGTGCTTAGTGTCGTTGTCCTGTTGGAAGGTGAACCTTCGCCCTAGTCTGAGGTCCTGAGCGCTCTGGAGCAGGTTTTCATCAAGGATCTCTCTGTACTTTGCTCCGTTCATCTTTGCCTCAATCCTGACTAGTCTCCCAGTCCCTGCCTCTGAAAAACATCCCCACAGCATGATTCTGCCACCACCATACTTCACCGTAGGAATGGTGCCAGGTTTCCTCCAGATGTGACGCTTGGCATTCAGGCCAAAGTGTTCAATCTTGGTTTCATCAGACCAGAGAATCTTGTTTCTCATGGTCTGAGAGTCTTTAGGTGCCTTTTGGCAGACTCCAAGCGGGCTGTCATGTGCCTTTTACTGAGGAGTGGCTTCCGTCTGGCCACTCTACCATAAAGGCCTGATTGGTGGATTTTACTGAGTTACAGTTCATAGAAGGAAATCAGTCAATTGAAATACATTTATTAGGCCCTAATATATTAAAACAATGTACCAGACCAGCTGTGTTTTACAACCTGATAGCAATATGTTTTTGACAACCAATAAATGTATTGGTGAGTTATATTAATCATACATTGACCTGCATCCATCTTTTCTGCCAACAATGCCTTAGTGTACGTCATGGACTTTTTAGTCAAATATAACCTATTTTTAAAACCTCTTATAAAGTTGGTTTTCTAGCATAAACTGGGAATTTGATATGTTTGACTGATATTATGATTGTTTGTTTGTTTCATATCTGCAAAGTAGCTAAACCGCTGTCAGTTTCACTTTAAATAGAGAAGAGAGAAGAGGTAGCATTTTGGAAATCCCCATAGGGAAAGCCTGAGTGTAGCAACAGAGCAGGAGAGATGGGGACACTGTGACCAGGGTTATTGATTAGTAGGATAGACCGATACATACTCCACACAGACACACACACATTACTATCCTCACTCACTGTCTCAGTGATATTCACAGAAAAGAAAGGGGCAATATGATACACTTTGGATTGATTAGGATACAATATGTCTGGAACACGTTAGAAAGAGGCATTGAGTGATACTGTGTAAAAGCTTTGTTGTCACTCCTTCTAAACAACACCATTTTTTAAAACTTTGGCAAAGGATAAAGTCTACAAAACTTAGGCCACTCTGTTTGTAACAGATTGTAGTTTTGGGAACAGAAAACTGTATTGAGATCAAATGTTTCATCGATGAGTAAATTATCAGCATGTTGGCCAAATCCATCTAATTCCATCTTCTCCCACTGCTGGACACTGGGTTCCTCTCACTACCATATTTGGTAATAGATCGTGTTTGGTGTCAGATACAGCCTGATCACTCTAAATAGACAGCGATTTCGGAGGTCCTGAAAATGTTGATTTCTTATATGCCTTCCTCTGCGCTCACAATTTTTTTTTTTTTACGATTGACCAGCACTAGGTGCAAACTTGTGATGCTCGGAGCCAGAGTGCGCTGCTTAGGCCCACCCACTTGGGAGCCAGGTTCACCCACTGGGGAGCTAGGCCCAGCCAATCAGAATGAGTTTTTCCCCACAAAAGGGCTTTATTACAGACAGAAATATTCCTCAGAAATACTCCCCTCCCCCTCCTCAGACGATCCCACAGGTGAAGAAGCCGGATGTGGAGGTCCTGGGCTGGCGTGGTTACATGTGGTCTGCGGTTGTGAGGCCGGTTGGATGTACTGCCAAATTCTCTAAAACGAAGTTGGAGTTGGCTTATGGTGGAAATTAACATTAAATTATCTGGCAACAGCTCTGTTGGACATTCCAGCAGTCAGCATGCCAATTGTACGCTCCCTCAAAACTTGAGACATCTGTGGCATTGTGTTGTGTGACAAAACTGCACATTTTAGAGTGGCCTTTTATTGTCCCCAGCACAAGGTGCACCTGTGTAATGATCATTCTGTTTAATCAGCTTCTTGATATGCCCCTGTCAGGTGGATGCATTATCTTGGCAAAGGAGAAATGCCCACTAACAGGGATGTAAACAAATTGTGCAAAACATCTTTGAGAAATATGCTTTTTGTGCTTATGGAACATTTCTGGGACCATGAAAATTGGGACCAACACTTTACATGTTGCGTTTATATTTTTGTTCAGTATATATATGGCTCTGCCTGCGTTTTTCTTTCCATGTGAGCTATAACATCTCTCAAGCCGTAACCATAACTATTGGGATGAACAACGTTAACCCTGACCTTAGATCAGTGTTGTGTCAATCTGCTGCCTTTGACTGAGCAGCTGACAGAACAGCAGTAGGATTATCTCACCCAACCTGCTACACTGCCCCCTGCTGCCCTGGCTCAGTGTGCACACACAGCACACATAACACACACACAAACACTAATGTACTGTACACACACTCACAGACACACACACACCAGAAGGGAAATGATGCCGCTGTGGCATGTTTTTATGTTTTATAACAGACTGATCTGGTATGCGGGAAATGGTGTGTCGGTGAGGAAGATCGAGGATGTTGACATGGGCATTGTGATATTCTGTAAATGTATGTGATGAGGAACATCCCCTGTGGTCATTCTGGAAGTTCTCACACACCTCATGTTACGCTCACAGAGATTTGGTGAGAGAGCGGCTAAAGCAGAAGCTCCATGCTTATTAAGCATTACTACTGTAGGGGAGTTCCATGCAACACTGTTAGCCACTTCTGCTCCCATGCAAAGATCCATTGTCCAAGATGTCTAAAAATTATTCTGGTGCATTTATACTGAACAAACATACACTGCTCAAAAAAATAAAGGGAACACTAAAATAACACATCCTAGATCTGAATGAATGAAATAATCTTATTAAATACTTTTTTCTTTACATAGTTGAATGTGCTGACAACAAAATCACACAAAAATTATCAATGAAAATCAAATGTATCAACCCATGGAGGTCTGGATTTGGAGTCACCCTCAAAATTAAAGTGGAAAACCACACTACAGGCTGATCCAACTTTGATGTAATGTCCTTAAAACAAGTCAAAATGAGGCTCAGTAGTGTGTGTGGCCTCCACGTGCCTGTATGACCTCCCTACAACGCCTGGGCATGCTCCTGATGAGGTGGTGGATGGTCTCCTGAGGGAACTCCTCCCAGACCTGGACTAAAGCATCCGCCAACTCCTGGACAGTCTGTGGTGCAACGAGGCGTTGGTGGATGGAGCGAGACATGATGTCCCAGATGTGCTCAATTGGATTCAGGTCTGGGGAACGGGCGGGCCAGTCCATAGCATCAATGCCTTCCTCTTGCAGGAACTGCTGACACACTCCAGCCACATGAGGTCTAGCATTGTCTTGCATTAGGAGGAACCCAGGGTCAACTGCACCAGCATATGGTCTCACAAGGGGTCTGAGGATCTCATCTCGGTACCTAATGGCAGTCAGGCTACCTCTGACGAGCACATGGAGGGCTGTGCGGCCCCCCAAAGAAAAGCCACCCCACACCATGACTGACCCACCGCCAAACCGGTCATGCTGGAGGATGTTGCAGGCAGCAGAACGTTCTCCACGGCGTCTCCAGACTCTGTCACGTCTGTCACGTGCTCAGTGTGAACCTGCTTTGCCAATCTTGGTGTTCTCTGGCAAATGCCAAACATCCTGCACGGTGTTGGGCTGTAAGCACAACCCCCACCTGTGGACGTCGGGCCCTCATACCACCCTCATGGAGTCTGTTTCTGACCGTTTGAGCAGACACATGCACATTTGTGGCCTGCTGGAGGTCATTTTGCAGGGCTCTGGCAGTGCTCCTCCTTGCACAAAGGCGGAGGTAGCGGTCCTACTGCTGGGTTGTTGCCCTCCTACGGCCTCCTCCACGTCTCCTGAAGTACTGGCCTGTCTCCTGGTAGCGCCTCCATGCTCTGGACACTACGCTGACAGACACAGCAAACCTTCTTGCCACAGCTCGCATTGATGTGCCATCCTGGATGAGCTGCACTACCTGAGCCACTTGTGTGGGTTGTAGACTCCGTCTCATGCTACCACTAGAGTGAAAGCACCACCAGCATTCAAAAGTGACCAAAACATCAGCCAGGAAGCATAGGAACTGAGAAGTGGTCTGTGGTCACCACCTGCAAAACCAGTCCTTTATTGGGGGTGTCTTGCTAATTGCCTATAATTTCCACCTGTTGTCTATTCCATTTGCACAACAGCATGTGAAATGTATTGTCAATCAGTGTTGCTTCCTAAGTGGACAGTTTGATTTCACAGAAGTGTGATTGACTTGGAGTTACAAGTGTTCCCTTAATTTTTTTGAGCAGTGTATAAACGCAACATGCAACAATTTCAAAGATTTTACTGAGTTACAGTTCATATAAGGAAATCAGTCAATTGAAATAAATTCATTAAACCCTAATCTATGGATTTCTGTTGGTCACAGATACTTTTTAAAAAAGGTAGGGGAATGGATCAGAAAACCAGTCAGTATCTGGTATGGCCACAATTTGCCTCATGCAGCGTGACACATCTCCTTCACATAGGTGATTGTGGCCTGTGGAATGTTGTCCCACTCCTCTTCAATGGCTGTGCGAAGTTTCTGGATATTGGTGGGAACTGGAACATGCTGTCGTACACGTCGATCCAGAGCATCCCAAACATGTTCAATGGGTGACATGTCTGGTGAGTATGCAGGCCATGGAAGAACTGGGACATTTTCAGCTTCCAGCAATTGTGTACAGATCCGACATGAAACATGAGGTGATGGTGGTGGATGAATGGCACGACAATGGGCCTCAGGATCTCGTCACAGTCTCTCTACCACACTGTGTCTCCCTGTGGACCCCATTACCAGGCTCAATTAGTGGACTAGTCTGGACCTCAACCAACATCCCCTGGGCACAGGAGACACACACACACACACACACTTTCCTTTGGACTTGTCTGGCAGTGTGTGGCAGTTGTCCTGCTCCTCTCTCCTCCTCATTTTCAGTTGGCCAGTATGTCATTCATGGACAACAACTCTCCCTCTGTTTGTTATTTAAAATGTCCGCCCAATTATAGTATTAGGAACAGTTCATTGTTAATGATAACGATGTGGAAGGATTTTGTTTTCACCAGGCAAACCATGGATTGATTCAATAGGGAGCATTTTCAGAAATGTATGGCCTTCAGTGGATAAAGTGCTACTTTTAATGGGGCAATATGCAGTTGCTACATCCATTTTTGAAGTTTTAGATATGATGATCCCGTTGATTCTTGAAGAATATAACTTGTAAATGCCTCATTAGACTCATTAGCTTAGTTCAACTGTCATACCCCATCATAACCCAAAGTAAATGTAAACAAACACTCTACAGCCTCAACATGGTTATAACTGTAAGTATGATATCATGGAGGGTCAGTCCTTGCATCCATAGCTCGGTCTATGAATCTGAGAGTGGTTACATTTCTCCATTACTGAAACAGTGGCGGTAGTACGCTTTGTTATTGTTTCAACTGCGGATTGCCCCTTTAAGTGGCACTGACCCTGCAGTATAAACAATAGCTACAGCCCTGCTACTCTCTGTTGCCCTTGAATCCTTGTATCACCCCAGTGTGTATGTGTGTTTTTACGCACATCTGTCACTGTCTCTCTACCAGATGAGCTAAATGACTTCTATACGCGCTTCGAGGCAAGCAACACTGAAGCATGCATGAGAGCACCAGCTGTTCTGGACGACTGTGTGATCATGCTTGCCGTAGCCGATGTGAGTAAGACCTTTAAACAGGTCAACATTCACAAGGCCACAGAACTAGACGGATTACCAGGATGTGTACTCCGAGCAACTGGCAAGTGTTTTCACTGATATTTTCTACCTGTCCCTGGCCGAGTAATACCTACATGTTTCAAACAGACCACCATAGTCCCTGTGCCCAAGAACACCAAGGTAACCTGCCTAAATGAATACCAACCCGTAGCACTCACATCTGTAGCCATGAAGTGCTTTGAAAGGCTGGTCATGGCTCACATCAACACCATCATCCCAGAAACCCTAGACCCACTCCAATTTGCATACCGCACCGACAGATCCACAGATGACACAATCTCTATTGCTATTGCACTCAACACTGCCCTTTCCCACCTGGACAAAAGGAACACCTATGTGAGAATGCTATTCATTGACTACAGCTCAGCGTTCAACATCATAATGCCCTCAAAGCTCATTACTAAGCTAAGTACCCTTGGACTAAACACCTCCCTCTGCAACTGGACCCTGGACTTCCTGACAGGCAGCCCCCAGGTGGTAAGGGTAGGCAACAAAACATCTGCACGCTGATCCAACACGGGAGCTCCTCAGGGGTGAGTGCTTAGTCCCCTCCTGTACTCCCTGTTCACCCATGACTGCGTGGCCAAGCACGACTCCAACACCATCATTAAGTTTGCAGACGACACAACGGTGGTAGGCCTGATCACCGACAACGATGAGAAAGCCTATATGGAGGAGGTCAGAGACCTGGAAGTGTGGTGCCAGGACAACAACCTCTCCCTCAATGTGATCAAGACAAAGGAGATGATCGTGGACTACAGGAAAAGGAGGGCCGAGCACGCCCCCATTCTCATCTACAGGCTGTAGTGGAGCAGATTGAGAGCTTCAAGTTCCTTGGTGTCCACATCACCAACAAACTATCATGGTCCAAACACACCAAGACAGTCGTGAAGATGGCATGACAATGTCTATTCCCCCTCAGGAGACTGAAAAGATTTGGCATGGGTCCTCAGATCCTCAAAAAGTTATACAGCTGCACCATCGAGAGCATCCTGACTGGTTACATCACCGCCTGGTATGGCAACTACAGCTCAGCGCACAGGGCGGCAGGTAGCTTAGTGGTTAAGAGCGTTGTGCCAGTAACCGAAAGGTCGCTGGTTCTAATCCCCGAGCCGACTAGGTGAAAAATCTGTCGATGTGCCCTTAAGCAAGGCACTTAACCCTAATTGCTCCTGTAAGTCGCTCTGGATAAGAGCGTCTGCTAAATGACGTAGATGTAGATGATGTAGATGCAACTACTCGGCTTCTGACCACAAGGCGCCACAGAGGGTAGTGCGTACGGCCCAGTACATCACTGGGGCCAAGCTTCCTGCCATCCAGGACCTCAGTACCAGGTGGTGTCAGAGGAAGGCCCTAAAAATTGTCAAAGACTCCAGCCACTCTAGTCATAGACTGTTCTCTCTGCTACCGCACGGCAAGCGGTACCAGAGTGCCAAGTCTACGTCCAAAAGGGTTCTTAACTGCTTCAACCCCCAAGCCATAAGACTGCTGAACAGCTAATCAAATGGCTACCCGGACTATTTGCTACCCGGACGCTGCTGCTACTCGCTATCTATTATCTATGTATAGTCACTTTACCCCTACCTACATGGACATATTACCTAAATTACCTGGACTAACCTGTACCCCCGCACATTGACTCGGTACCGGTACCCCCTGTATATAGCCTCGTTATTGTTATTTTATTGTTGCTCTTCTATTTTTTACTTCAGTTTATTCAGTAAAAAAAAATCTTAACTCTTATTCTTCTTAAAACTGCATTTTTGGTTAAGTGCTTGTAAGTAAGCATTTCACGTTAAGGTCTACACCTGTTGTATTCGGCACGTGACAATACAATTTGATTTGACTTGATTTGTATGTGTGTAGAGCTGCAGTGGTCTTCCCATCTGTCTGTCAGGGTCAGAGGGCACCATCTGTCTGTCAGGGTCAGAGGGCACCATCTGTCTGTCAGGGTCAGAGGGCACCATCTGTCTGTCAGGGTCGGAGGGCACCATCTGTCTGTCAGGGTCGGAGGTCACCATCTGTCTGTCAGGGTCGGAGGGCACCATCGGGTCTGTCAGGGTCGGAGGGCACCATCGGGTCTGTCAGGGTCAGAGGGCACCATCGGGTCTGTCAGTGCACCATCTGTCTGTCAGGGTCGGAGGGCACCATCTGTCTGTCAGGGTCTGAGGGCACCATCTGTCTGTCAGGGTCAGAGGGCACCATCGGGTCTGTCAGGGTCGGAGGGCACCATCTGTCTGTCAGGGTCGGAGGGCACCATCTGTCTGTCAGGGTTGGAGGGCACCATCTGTCTGTCAGGGTCGGAGGGCACCATCGGGTCTGTCAGGGTCGGAGGGCACCATCGGGTCTGTCAGGGTCAGAGGGCACCATCGGGTCTGTCAGTGCACCATCTGTCTGTCAGGGTCGGAGGGCACCATCTGTCTGTCAGGGTCAGAGGGCACCATCTGTCTGTCAGGGTCAGAGGGCACCATCTGTCTGTCAGGGTCAGAGGGCACCATCTGTCTGTCAGGGCAAGAGGGCACCATCGGGTCTGTCAGGGTCGGAGGGCACCATCTGTCTGTCAGGGTCAGAGGGCACCATCTGTCTGTCAGGGTCAGAGGGCACCATCGGGTCTGTCAAGGTCGGAAGGGCACCATCTGTCTGTCAGTGCACCATCTGTCTGTCAGGGTCAGAGGGCACCATCTGCCTGTCAGGGTCGGAGGGCACCATCTGCTGTTCAGTAATGATGTCGTCATCACTGGCCGACTGGGCCTCTTTCATGCCTCTGCAGTCAACAGTTGAAGTCAAAGTTATTTATGAGATGTGTATATATATATAAATTATATGAGAGAGAGATGATGATGAGGTGAAATTAGAAAGTTGCGACCTCTTGATCTTTGGTGTGTACTAGAAACTGTGACTGAACCCCTTATTAGCTCAGATCCGTGAACGATGCACAAACCCGAACACAGCGGTGAGACTTTCCCACCTCGGTCTCCGCACACACAGCCTTTGAACACGTCCCTCTGCTCTGCTTTGTTCTTTCCCTCCAAAATGGTTTTAGCTTTTATCCGCGACAATGCTAACTAGCATTTGCCTGCTAGGGAAATGAAAACACAACACTGTCCTTAAAAAAAACTGTTTATGTTTCTCTAGATGGGCTGAGACGTGTTAGCGTTGCGCTAATCTTGGCTAATTAACCTCATCAATCTGCCAGGGTGTACAGTGAGGGAAAAAAGTATTTGATCCCCTGCTGATTTTGTACGTTTGCCTACTGACAAAGAAAGGATCAGTCTATAATTTTAATGGTAGGTTTATTTGAACAGTGAGAGACAGAATAACGACAAAATAATCCAGAACAATGCATGTCAAAAATGTTATATATTGATTTGCATTTTAATGAGGGAAATAAGTATTTGACCCCCTCTCAATCAGAAAGATTTCTGGCTCCCAGGTGTCTTTTATACAGGTAACGAGCTGAGATTAGGAGCACACTCTTAAAGGGGGTCAAATACTTATTACCTGTATAAAAGACCCCTGTCCACAGAAGCAATCAATCAATCAGATTCCAAACTCTCCACCATGGCCAAGACCAAAGAGCTCTCCAAGGATGTCAGGGTCAAGATTGTAGACCTACACAAGGCTGGAATGGGCTACAAGACCATCGCCAAGCAGCTTGGTGAGAAGGTGACAACAGTTGGTGCGATTATTTGCAAATGGAAGAAACACAAAATAACTGGCAATCTCCCTCGGCCTGGGGCTCCATGCAAGATCTCACCTCGTGGAGTTGCAATGATCATGAGAACGGTGAGGAATCAGCCCAGAACTACATGGGAGGATCTTGTCAATGATCTCAAGGCAGCTGGGACCATAGTCACCAAGAAAACAATTGGTAACACACTACGCCGTGAAGGACTAAAATCCTGCAGCGCCCGCAAGGTCCCCCTGCTCAAGAAAGCACATATACAGGGCCGTCTGAAGTTTGCCAATGAACATCTGAATGATTCAGAGGAGAACTGGGTGAAAGTGTTGTGATCAGATGAGACCAAAATTGAGCTCTTTGGCATCAACTCAACTCGCCGTGTTTGGAGGAGGAGGAATGCTGCCTATGATCCCACGAACACCATCCCCACCGTCAAACATGGAGGTGGAAACATTATGCTTTGGGGGTGTTTTTCTGCTAAGGGGACAGGACAACTTCACCGCATCAAAGGGACGATGGATGGGGCCATGTACCGTCAAATCTTGGGTGAAAACCTCCTTCCTTCAGCCAGGGCATTGAAAATGGGTCGTGGATGGGTATTCCAGCATGACAATGACCCAAAACACACGGCCAAGGCAAGAAAGGAGTGGCTCAAGAAGAAGCACATTAAGGTCCTGGAGTGGCCTAGCCAGTCTCCAGACCTTAATCCCATAGAAAATCTGTGGAGGGAGCTGAAGGTTCAAGTTGCCAAACGTCAGCCTCGAAACCTTAATGACTTGGAGAAGATCTGCAAAGAGGAGTGGGACAAAATCCCTCCTGAGATGTGTGCAAACCTGGTGGCCAACTACAAGAAACGTCTGACCTCTGTGATTGCCAACAAGGGTTTTGCCATCAAGTACTAAGTCATGTTTTGCAGAGGGGTCAAATACTTATTTCCCTCATTAAAATGCAAATTAATTTATAACATTTTTGACATGCGTTTTTCTGGATTTTTTGGTTGTTATTCTGTCTCTCACTGTTCAAATAAACCTACCATTAAAATTATAGACTGATCATGTCTTTGTCAGTGGGCAAACGTACAAAATCAGCAGGGGATCAAATACTTTTTTCCCTCACTGTATGGTACCCTGTTGTAGCTAGCTAAGCTACTTTAAGCAGTCCATTGATTTCAGATCAAAAACATGTTAGTCTACTGTAATTATTGTATACTTCTATCAGCCTGTCATGTGTGAAGTGTTTTACAAACAGTTTTGCTCTGCTGTTGTTGAGTGTGATTTAGTCTGAGCTTCAATACTCCTTGTTGTGGTTGGTTTAGGCTGAGCTTCTAGACCAGTAGTGTACTGTATCATTTTGGTCCTTGAAGGCCACCGTATTCTGGCTCTGTGACAGTGGGGGGCATTCTAAATAGTCTGACATCTCTCCTCTCCTCTCCTTCATATTTACTGATCTGAAGACACAGGATGACGAAGCAAACTCTCACACACACACACACTCCAGGCACAGCTTCAGAGGTTTCATTAGGTGACTGTGTAATATTGTGTTATACTGTTATGCATTTGAGCGGCCACAGAGACACTCGGGTCTTACTGCCAGGCTCCATACTGTCTCTCTAATGCAGAAACTGTGTCTACTGCCAACAGAAAACTCTCACATTTCTCACTGCTTAAACACCCTGATACATTATCCAGATATTATCTTATTTACAGGCCCCTGGTGTTGATATGAACTGAGATAAAGTCAAAGATTATAAGCAGTCTATGCTGTAGGTGATTTATTGTTGTGAGTACAATAGATTGGAAAGGTAGTGAGGGGGCTGAGTTGGCTGCTGGCCAATGTTTCTCCTTACTCTGACTCTGTGTGTGTGTGCGTGTGTGTTCGTGTGTGTGTGTGTTTGTTTGTGTGTGTGTGTGTGTGTGTGTGTATACGTACGCAATAAGAAAAACTCTCCTCTCCACAGAGAAATCAGTGTAAGCTAAGAGCAGTCTTCCATGTCCTACATGTCAAAGCTTTGATGTTTTCACTGAATAATACATGTCACCATGGTTGACAATCATAACAAACAAACCTGTATACGTGAGAATGGGCAGTCAATAACAACAGAGACAGGTTGAATTTATAATAATATAATATATAATATGCCATTTAGCAGACACTTTTATCCAAAGCGACTTACAGTCATGCGTGCATACATTTGTACGAATGGGTCACTACAGTCAAGTACCTTACCATGGTTACTGAGTGCTGATGATGACAATGATGACGACGATGATGATGATGATGACGATGATGATGACGATGGTGACGACGATGATGATGATGACGACGATGATGATGATGACGATGACGATGATGACGACGATGATGATGACGAAGATGATGACGACAACAATGACGATGATGACGACGATGACGATGATGACGACGATGATGATGACGATGATGATGACGACGATGATGAAGAAGATGATGATGATGATGATGATGACGATGACGACGATGAAGATGATGATGACATTTGTTGTATGATTCAGGTTATAGTACAGCTACAGTAAATCATTGGCTACTTTACTGTACCTTGAGTTTCCAATTGGTGGCTAACTGTCCCCACCTACCCCTCAGACAGTTACAGAATACTGTAGCTAGTCACAAAGCTAGCATTGCATGTGTGTGCGTACACATGCATGTGTGTATGTGTGCCTGTGTGTGTGTGTGTGTGTGTGTGTGTGTGGTTGGTAGGAAGGAAGCCTGTACCAGTATACTGTATGTGGGTGAGCTGGATGGAGTGTGTGAGGACACTGTGCTCCAGCTGCAGTCTGGAGAGGACTATACATATCCTCCCCAACCAGGGCATGGCTCTCTGAACCAGGTCACTGTGGAGTTTCTCTCTGAACCAGGTCACTGTGGAGTTTATCTCTCTCTCTGAACCAGGTCACTGTGGAGTTTCTCTCTGAACCAGGTCACTGTGGAGTTTATCTCTCTCTCTGAACCAGGTCACTGTGGAGTTTCTCTCTGAACCAGGTCACTGGGGAGTTTCTCTCTGAACCAGGTCACTGTGGAGTTTATCTCTCTCTCTGAACCAGGTCACTGTGGAGTTTCTCTCTGAACCAGGTCACTGTGGAGTTTTTCTCTCTGAACCAGGTCACTGTGGAGTTTATCTCTCTCTCTGAACCAGGTCACTGTGGAGTTTCTCTCTGAACCAGGTCACTGTGGAGTTTATCTCTCTCTCTGAACCAGGTCACTGGGGAGTTTCTCTCTGAACCAGGTCACTGTGGAGTTTATCTCTCTCTCTGAACCAGGTCACTGTGGAGTTTCTCTCTGAACCAGGTCACTGTGGAGTTTATCTCTCTCTCTGAACCAGGTCACTGGGGAGTTTCTCTCTGAACCAGGTCACTGTGGAGTTTATCTCTCTCTCTGAACCAGGTCACTGGGGAGTTTCTCTCTGAACCAGGTCACTGGGGAGTTTCTCTCTCTCTCTGAACCTGGTCACTGGGGAGTTTCTCTCTGAACCAGGTCACTGTGGAGTTTCTCTCTGAACCAGGTCAATGAGGAGTTTCTCTCTGAACCAGGTCACTGGGTAGTTTCTCTCTGAACCAGGTCACTGGGGAGTTTCTCTCTGAACCAGGTCACTGTGGAATTTCTCTCTGAACCAGGTCAATGGGGAGTTTCTCTCTGAACCAGGTTACTGGGGAGTTTCTCTCTGAACCAGGTCACTGGGAAGTTCCTCTCTGAACCAGGTCACTGTGGAGTTTCTCTCTGAACCAAGTCACTGTGGAGTTTCTCTCTGAACCAGGTCAGTGGGTAGTTTTCTCTGAACCAGGTCACTGGGGAGTTTCTCTCTGAACCAGGTCAGTGGGGAGTTTATCTCTGAACCAGGTCAATGAGGAGTTTCTCTCTGAACCAGGTCACTGTGGAGTTTCTCTCTGAACCAGGTCACTGGGGAGTTTCTCTCTGAACCAGGTCACTGGGGAATTTCTCTCTGAACCAGGTCAGTGGGGAGTTTCTCTCTGAACCAGGTCACTGTGGAGTTTCTCTCTGAACCAGTTCACTGTGGAGTTTCTCTCTGAACCAGTTCACTGTGGAGTTTCTCTCTGAACCAGGTCAGTTGGGAGTTTCTCTCTGAACCAGGTCAATGTGGAGTTTCTCTCTGAACCAGGTCACTGTGGAGTTTCTCTCTGAACCAGGTCACTGTGGAGTTTCTCTCTGAACCAGGTCACAGTGGAGTTTCTCTCTGAACCAGGTCACTGTGGAGTTTCTCTCTGAACCTCTCTGTCAATAGCGTCTCAAATGGGTTGGCTCCCTATTCCTTATAGTAGTGCACTACTTTTGGCCAGATGCCTTTGTGCCCGCCAGAGAAGGTTCCTCTCTAAAGTTTCTTCCTACTTGAGTTTTTGCCACTTTGTCCTCTCATTCAACTCAGTTTGTGATTCTGTATATACCCTGAACAAAAATATAAACGCAACATGTAACAATTTCAAAGGTTTTACTGAGTTATAGTTCATATAAGGAAATCAGTTAATTGAAATAAATTCATTAGGCCCTAATCTATGGATTTCACATGACTGGGAATACATATACAGTGAGGGAAAAAAGTATTTGATCCCTGCTGATTTTGTACGTTTGCCCACTGACAAAGACATGATCAGTCTATCATTTTAATGGTAGGTTTATTTGAACAGTGAGAGACAGAATAACAACAAAAAAATCCAGAAAAACGCATGTCAAAAATGTTATAAATTGATTTGCATTTTAGTGAGGGAAATAAGTATTTGACCCCTCTGCAAAACATGACTTAGTACTTGGTGGCAAAACCCTTGTTGGCAATCACAGAGGTCAGACGTTTCTTGTAGTTGGCCACCAGGTTTGCACACCTCTCAGGAGGGATTTTGTCCCACTCCTCTTTGCAGATCTTCTCCAAGTCATTAAGGTTTCGAGACTGACATTTGGCAACTCGAACCTTCAGCTCCCTCCACAGATTTTCTATGGGATTAAGGTCTGGAGACTGGCTAGGCCACTCCAGGACCTTAATGTGCTTCTTCTTGAGCCACTCCTTTGTTGCCTTGGCCGTGTGTTTTGGGTCATTGTCATGCTGGAATACCAATCCACGACCCATTTTCAATGCCCTGGCTGAGGGAAGGAGGTTCTCACCCAAGATTTGACGGTACATGGCCCTGTCCATCGTCCCTTTGATGCGGTGAAGTTGTCCTGTCCCCTTAGCAGAAAAACACCCCCAAAGCATAATGTTTCCACCTCATGTTTGACGGTGGGGATGGTGTTCTTGGGGTCATAGGCAGCATTCCTCCTCCTCCAAACACGGCGAGTTGAGTTGATGCCAAAGAGCTCGATTTTGATCTCATCTGACCACAACACTTTCACCCAGTTCTCCTCTGAATCATTCAGATGTTCATTGGCAAACTTCAGACGGCCCTGTATATGTGCTTTCTTGAGCAGGGGGACCTTGCGGGCGCTGCAGGATTTCAGTCCTTCACGGCGTAGTGTGTTACCAATTGTTTTCTTGGTGACTATGGTCCCAGCTGCCTTGAGATCATTGACAACATCCTCCCATGTAGTTCTGGGCTGATTCCTCACCGTTCTCATGATCATTGCAACTCCACGAGGTGAGATCTTGCATGGAGCCCCAGGCCAAGTTAGATTGACAGTTATTTTGTGTTTCTTCCATTTGCGAATAATCGCACCAACTGTTGTCACCTTCTCACCAAGCTGCTTGGCGATGGTCTTGTAGCCTATTCCAGCCTTGTGTAGGTCTACAATCTTGTCCCTGACATCCTTGGAGAGCTCTTTGGTTTTGGCCATGGTGGAGAGTTTGGAATCTGATTGATTGATTGCCTCTGTGGACAGGTGTCTTTTATACAGGTAACAAGCTG
Source organism: Coregonus lavaretus (assembly GCF_964263955.1). Lineage (NCBI taxonomy): Eukaryota > Metazoa > Chordata > Actinopteri > Salmoniformes > Salmonidae > Coregonus > Coregonus lavaretus. Next base: position 696,286 of record NC_140023.1, on the reverse strand, counting down.
AGATTAGGAGCACTCCCTTTAAGAGTGTGCTCCTAATCTCAGCTCGTTACCTGTATAAAAGACACCTGGGAGCCAGAAATCTTTCTGATTGAGAGGGGGTCAAATACTTATTTCCCTCATTAAAATGCAAATCAATTTATAACATTTTTGACATGCGTTTTTCTGGATTTTTTTGTTGTTATTCTGTCTCTCACTGTTCAAATAAACCTACCATTAAAATCATAGACTGATCATTTCTTTGTCAGTGGGCAAACGTACAAAATCAGCAGGGATCAAATACTTTTTTCCCTCACTGTATGCATCTGTTGGTCACAGATACATTCTTTAAAAAGGTAGGCGCGTGGATCAGAAAACCAGTAAGTATCTGGTGTGACCACTATTTGCCTCATGCAAATGGGTTGATCAGGCTGTTGATTGTGGCCTGTTGAATGTTGTCCCACTCCTCTTCAATGGCTGTACGAAGTTGCTGGATATTGGGGGGAACTGGAACACGCTGTCGTACACATAAATCCAGAGCATCCCAAACATGCTCGATGGGTGACATGTCTGGTGAGTATGCAGGTCAAGGAAGAATTGGGAAATGTTCAGCTTCCAGGAATTGTGTACGGATCCGACATGGGGCCATGCATTATCATGCTGAAAATTAGGTGATGGCGATGGATGAATGGCACGACAATGGGCCTCAGGATCTCGTCACGGTATCTCTGTGCATTCAAATTGCCATGGATAAAATGCAATTGTGTTCGTTGTCTGTAGCTTATGCCTGCCCATACCATAACCCCACCGCCACCATGGGGCACTCTGTTTACCGCCACCATGGAGCACACTTCTCCAGTGTGCCAGTGGCCATCAAAGTTGAGCATTTGCCCACTGAAGTCGGTTACGACGCCGAACTGCAGTCAGGTCAAGACCCTGGTAAGGACGACAAGCATGCAGATGAGCTTCCCTGAGATGGTGTCTGACAGTTTGTGCAGAAATTCTTCGGTTGTGCAAACCCACAGTTTCATCAGCTGTCCGGGTGGCTGGTCTCAGACGATCCCGCAGGTGAAGAAGCCGGATGTGGAGGTCCTGGGCTGGCGTGGTTACACGTGGTCTGCGGTTGTGTGGCCGGTTGGACGTACTGCCACATTTTCTAAAGCAACAATGGTAGAGAAATTAACATTCAATGCCCTGGCAACAGCTCTGGTGGACATTCCTGCAGTCAGCATGCCAATTGCACGCTCCCTCAACTTGAGACATTTACATTTAAGTCATTTAGCAGACGCTCTTATCCAGAACAATTAGTGTTAAGTGCCTTGCTCAAGGGCACATCGACAGATTTTTCACCTAGTCGGCTCAGGTATTAGAACCACTGACCTTTCGGTTACTGGCACAACGCTCTTAACCACTAAGCTACCTGCCAACCCATCTGTGACAGACATCTGTGGCATTGTGTTGTGTGACATTTTAGAGTGGCCTTTTATTGTCCCCAGCACAAGGTACACCTGTGTAATGATCATGCTGTTTAATATATTATATATATTTATACTGATGCTGGCCTTATACTGTCTGTCTACTGAGATATGACCGTTATGGTCTGTTGCATAAAGGAATTTGCAGTCTATAAGTCTTATCATGATGTAATGTGCTGAATCACACAGGCAATACATGATGAGATGTGAGAACATCAAAACAGACTCAGACTGGGTCTCATATACATACCGAGATGGGAAATATATAGACTGTTGGGGAATATTAACAAGAACACTGAAATCTTCAAGAAGAGTTCGAAATCTATTACTGTAAGTGATACAGGTTGTGTACTGTAGTTTGTAGGAATCTCGGCTGATATACTTTCTCGGCTGATATACCCTCCCTCCCTCCATCTTTCTCTCCCTCTCCCTTCCTCCCCCTCATTCCCCCCCCCCCCCCCCCCATCTCTCCAGTATGATTTGATAGAGCTGTTGGGTAAAGGCGTGCAGCCCAGCCCCTGTACAGTGCTGTGGTTATCAGTATGTATGAGTGTATATTTGAATATGAACTGAAAGGACTATTACAGGGTAATTTCACGCCCCACAGGAGATCTAATGTCTTCTTCCCTCTATAGAGATTAGGTTGTCACCTCTCACTTTCTCCTCTGTCTCTCTGATTCCCCCTCTCTCTTTCCTTCCTTCTCCCTCTCTCTCTCTCTCCTTCCTTCTCCCCCTCTCTCTGTCCTTCCTTCTCCCCCTCTCTCTCTCCTTCCTTCTCCCCCTCTCTCTCTCCTTCCTTCTCCCTCTCTCTCTCCTTCCTTCTCCCTCTCTCTCTCCTTCCTTCTCCCCTCTCTCTCTCCTTCCTTCTCCCTCTCTCTCTCCTTCCTTCTCCCTCTCTCTCTCCTTCCTTCTCCCTCTCTCTCTCCTTCCTTATCACTCTCTCTCTCCTTCCTTCTCCCTCTCTCTCTCCTTCATTCTCTCTCTCTCTCTATCTCTCTCCTTCCTTCTCCCTCTCTCTCCTTCCTTCTCCTTCTCTCTCTCCTTCCTTTTCCCTATCTCTCTCCTTCCTTCTCCCTCTCTCTCTCCTTCCTTCTCCCTCTCTCTTTCCTTCCTTCTCCCTCTCTCTCTCCTTCCTTCTCACTCTCTCTCTCCTTCCTTCTCCCTCTCTCTCTCCTTCCTTCTCTCTCTCTCCTTCCTCCTTCCACTCTCTACTCCTTCCTTCTCCCTCTCTCTCTCCTTCCTTCTCCCCTCTCTCTCTCCTTCCTTCTCCCCCTCTCTCTCTCCTTCCTTCTCCCTCTCTCTCTCCTTCCTTCTCCCTCTCTCTCTCCTTCCTTCTCCCTCTCTCTCCTTCCTTCTCCCTCTCTCTCTCCTTCCTTCTCCCTCTCTCTCTCATTCCTTCTGTCTCTCTCTCTATCTCTCTCCTTCCTTCTCCCTCTCTCTCCGTCCTTCTCCTTCTCTCTCTCCTTCCTTTTCCCTATCTCTCTCCTTCCTTCTCCCTCTCTCTCTCCTTCCTTCTCACTCTCTATCTCCTTCCTTCTCCCTCTCTCTCTCCTTCCTTCTCTCTCTCTCCTTCCTCCTTCCTCTCTCTCTCTCCTTCCTTCTTCCTCTCTCTCTCTCCTTCCTTCTCCCTCTCTCTCTCCTTCCTTCTCCCTCTCTCTCTCCTTCCTTCTCCCTCTCTTTCTCTCATTTCTTACTCATTTTCTACCTATCTCTCTCCCCTCCTCCTCACTTTCCTATTCTCTTCCTCTATCTCTCTCCTCTCTTTTCTCTCTCTATTGCATTCTCCTTTTTCTCCCTATCTGTCTCTCGCTCTCTCTCTCTCTCTCTCTCTCTCTCTCTCTCTCTCTCTTTGCCTTTTCTCCCTCTGCTAAATTTACCTGTCTTTCACACATTCTCTCTCTCTCTGTATTTAGTCTTTCTCTTCTCCCCTCTCCACATCTTTTCCTTTTCAATCTCCGCTCTCCATAGCCTCTCCATGGCCTCTCCATGGCCTCTCCATGGCCTCTCCATTGCCTCTCCATAGCCTCTCCATGGCCTCTCCATGGCCTCTCCATGGCCTCTACATGGCCTCTCCATGGCCTCTCCATGGCCTCTCCATGGCCTCTCCATGGCCTCTCCATTGCCTCTCCATGGCCTCTCCATGGCCTCTCCATGGCCTCTCCATGTTCTCTCCATTGCCTCTCCATTGCCTCTCCATGGCCTCTCCATGGCCTCTCCATGGCCTCTACATAGACTAGTGTCCTGTCCAGGGGGTGTACTTGTGCATCAAGCTGCCTCACGCTACAGAAACAGGAGATAGGCTCTTGCTTCTATGAAGAGTTCCGGCTTGCACAAGCCAAGGCTCCTTACTTCTACATGGCCTGATGGTTGTACATGACTTATAGTCCACCTGAATGCAGGTTATCATTAGAACATGATGTTCCCATAGATAATAGATATGCATACAGTGTATGCCTTTATGTAATAGGCTAGCTATGCCTGTTACACACCCTTGGGTAAACTGAAAGCTTTATTGAAGCAATATCAATGCTGGCGAGCTGAAGCAATCTAAATGTATAATTATACACAAAATTACAGTTACAAAGTTCTGTATAATTATACACAAAATTACACTATAAATATCAATTGGTATTGCTGGGGAGCTGGAGCAATCAACAGTAAATGTATAATTATACACAAAATTACAGTTACAAAGCTCTGTATAATTTCTGCATAGTTTGAGTCCCTTTGGAACCAAAGTACTGCTGGTTTTCCATTCTAACAGGAAGTCTATAATTGATCAATTCAGGTTACTGATTTTTCAGTAACATTAATTGATAATTGAATCAGCCCCTGATCAGACTGGACAATAGCGTTGTAAATATTGTCGCTTGAAATATGAATGTTTGACCATGTGAAATAATTCAAGAGACCATATCGGAAAAGCGCTTTACAAATTAAATATGATTATTATGGTTATTATTATATGAACATGAAGACCAATTAACTCTCATGCATGTGTAATATGACTCAGATTCTAATCAAAACTATTAATTAGGGAATAATTTGTCACTCTCCTCATTGACAACAATACAGACAAATCATGGTCTAGTCTGCTTAACCGACTTTGGGCACTTTACAGGAAGTGATCTTATGTTGCGTCTCTTGGTTTTCAAACCTCTCTGTTATTATAATGATTGAGGTGTCAGGTAAACATAATGGCAATATTGTGCTGTCAGTCACAGAGACCTAGCAGTATACTGGAAGGCTATAATTAGCACAGTAAACAGCATGTCAACTGTAATCTCATGTTATGGTGCTACCTGCCTCTGAGTTATCCAACTCATTAGTGAATGGACCTGCATTCTAATTAGCCTAATACCACAGTCTGCATAACATTTGATTGATGCCTACACACCCATGGGCATGCACTCGGACACACATGCAAGCAATCACGCATACACACACACACACACACACACACACACACACACACACACAGAACAGAAATTCATGGGTAATTATATGCTTCTTATAATGATCATCTTCATGTCAAAAATAGATCCAGTCTTCTGACAATATGTTATTTGTTATTGACACAAGGACATAGATAGGAATAACCATAGAGATAGAGTATGTGGGTTCGATTCCCACGGGGGGCCAGTATGAAAAATGTATGCACTCACTAACTGTAAGTCGCTCTGGATAAGAGCGTCTGCTAAATGACTAAAATGTAAATGTAATAATGATGTTCTATTTTATTCTAAGGTTAATAATCATAGTAATACAGTATAATAATGTTCTATTTTATTCTAAGGTTAATAGCCATAGTGATACAGTATAATAATGTTATATTTTATTCTAAGGTTAATAGCCATAGTGATACAGTATAATAATGTTATATTTTATTCTAAGGTTAATAGCCATAGTGATACAGTATAATAATGTTATATTTTATTCTAAGGTTAATAGCCATAGTGATACAGTATAATAATGTTATATTTTATTCTAAGGTTAATAGCCATAGTGATACAGTATAATAATGTTATATTTTATTCTAAGGTTAATAGCCATAGTGATACAGTATAATAATGTTATATTTTATTCTAAGGTTAATAGCCATAGTGATACAGTATAATAATGTTATATTTTATTCTAAGGTTAATAGCCATAGTGATACAGTATAATAATGTTATATTTTATTCTAAGGTTAATAGCCATAGTGATACAGTATAATAATGTTATATTTTATTCTAAGGTTAATAGCCATAGTGATACAGTATAATAATGTTATATTTTATTCTAAGGTTAATAGCCATAGTGATACAGTATAATAATGTTATATTTTATTCTAAGGTTAATAGCCATAGTGATACAGTATAATAATGTTATATTTTATTCTAAGGTTAATAGCCATAGTGATACAGTATAATAATGTTATATTTTATTCTAAGGTTAATAGCCATAGTGATACAGTATAATAATGTTATATTTTATTCTAAGGTTAATAGCCATAGTGATACAGTATAATAATGTTATATTTTATTCTAAGGTTAATAGCCATAGTGATACAGTATAATAATGTTATATTTTATTCTAAGGTTAATAGCCATAGTGATACAGTATAATAATGTTATATTTTATTCTAAGGGAATAACCATTCCACAATTTTTTTACTGCACATTCTAATGTAGTTATGTTAAACACTCTGTTTTTAAATTGCATTATTATGTACAGTCTTTTCAAGGTCATGCTTGCTTTACACAGTTATCAGTATAATAATCTCAGTGTTGAGACTGAGGTGATTACTAAATCAGATTTGTCCTACAGCGGTCCCTCAACAGCCGGTGGTGTGTCGTCCCTGCAGAGATAGACAATCTCAAGAGATGCTGGTGTTACACAGTCACGCTTTACAGGAAGTGATCTTATGTTGCGTCTCTTGGTTAGAGACCTATAACCTTTTCAAATAGTACTATTGCCAATAGAGTACAGACTGGAGTATGTTGTTAGTACTGCCCAGAGAGCAAGGACTGTAGTAGTGTTTATTGGCTCCCTGTGAGTCTACCGAGACGTGAGAGATTTTCTCTGACTGAGCGTGTGTGTGTGTGTGTGTGTGTGTGTGTGTGTGTGTGTGTGTGTGTGTACTGAACATAGTGTGTGTCTATGTCATAAATCAGCCTACATATGAACATAGAAACACACAACGTCATGCCAGCTGGTTGATGCCTGATTGGCCATGTCATGTAATAAATAATCCAGTCGAAGTATACCAAACCTTTTTTAATATACTAAGAGGACCGCTATTAGCATGTTTTAACCACTCCTATGTAAATGGTAGATTATCTGACACTCAAGAAGAAGGTCTGATCTCATTATTACTGAAACAGGATACAAGTGGAAAATATAAAGATCCAGTCCATTTAAAAAATTGGAGGCCCCTTACACTTCAGTGTTGTGATGCAAAAATTCTAGCAAAATGTATAGTGCATAGAATTAAAAAGGTATTGTCAGATATTATTCATTCTAATCAGACAGGTTCTTTACAAGGAAGATACATTGGAGATAATATAAGGCAAGTATTGGAAACAATAGAATATTATGGAAAATCTGAGAAACCAGGCCTGCTATTCATAGCAGACATCGAAAAAGCATTTGATAAAGTACGACTGGGGTTTATATATAAATGCTTGGAGCATTTCAATTTTGGTGAATCTCTTATAAAATGGGTCAAAATCATGTATAGTAATCCTAGGTGTAAAATAGTAAATAATGGCTATTTCTCAGAAAGTTTTAAACTGTCAAGAGGAGTGAAACAAGGTTGTCCACTATCGGCATATCTATTTATTGTGGCCATTGAGATGTTAGCTATTAAAATCAACAATAAAAGAATAATAGAAATCCAGGGCTTAAAAACAAAGGTGTCATTGTACGCTGATGATTCATGTTTTCTTTTAAATCCACAACTAGAATCACTCCACAGCCTCATAGAGGATCTAGATACATCTAGATACATTTTCTAACCTCTCTGGATTACAACCAAATTATGACAAAGGTACTATATTACGTATTGGATCAATAAAAAATAAAAAATTTACATTGCCATGTACTTTACCAATAAAATGGTCTGATGGTGATGTGGATATACTCGGAATACATATCCCAAAGGAAATAAATGATCTCACTTCAATAAATTATAATAGAAAGTTAGCAAAAATAGATAAGATCTTGCTACCATGGAAAGGTGGGTGCCTGTCAATTTGTGGAAAAATCACCCTGATTAACTCTTTAGTATTATCCCAGTTTACCTATTTGCTTATGGTCTTGCCTACGCCTAGCGAACAGTTTTTTAAATTATATGAGAAAAAAATATTCCATTTTATTTGGAACGGCAAGCCAGACAAAATTAAACGGGCCTATTTATATAATGAATATGAATTCGGAGGACAGAAATTATTAAATATTAAAGCATTAGACCTATCACTAAAAGCTTCAGTCATACAGAAGTTATACTTATATCCGAACTGGTTCTCAAGCAAATTAGTAAGATTGTCTCGCCCAATGTTCAAGAATGGCCTTTTTCCCTTTATTCAGATTACAACCACTCACTTTCAGTTATTTGAAAAGGAAATCATCTCCCAGATATCACTATTTCTAAAACAAGCCATAGAAAGTTGGTTGCAATTTCAATTTAATCCTCCAGAAACGACAGAATAAATAATGCAACAAATATTGTGGTTAAACTCAAATATACTAATTGACAAAAAAACTTTTTTTTTGACAGAATGTTTAAAAAATATATAATCTATGTAAATGATATCATCGGTAGGACTGGTGGAGTTATGTCGCACATGCAGCTAACAAAAACATATGGAAATGTCTGCTCTACCCAAAATTACAAGCAAATAATTGCAGCCTTACCGCAAAAATGGAAGAGGAAAGTGGAAGGAGGAGAAAGTAAGGAACTTGTCTGTCGGCCTTGCATTAAAGAACATAATTGGTTAAGGAAAACTGTGATAAATAAAAAAGTATATCAGTTTCATTTAAGGACCAAAGGATTGACAGCCGTCCCATATAGATTGCAAAATAGTTGGGAAGAGATTTTTGACGTACCGATCCCATGGCATAGTGTTTATGAACTGATACGCAAAACGACACCAGATTCAAAACTTAGAATCTTTCAATTTAAATTATTATATAAAATTCTTGCTACCAATAGAATGTTATTTATATGGGGGATACAATCTTCCCAGCTCTGCAGATTTTGCAGCGAAGAGACAGAATCATTAGATCATTTGTTTTGGTACTGTCCATTTGTAGCTTGTTTTTGGACACAGGTCCAGGAATGGCTAAAGGATTGCAATATTTACCTGGAGCTAACCCTGCAGATAGCACTACTGGGTGATCTGAAAAGTCATAGTCAATCGATCAATAACATTATAATACTATTAGCAAAAATGTTTATTTTCAATTCACAATCTGTAGAAACAATGAGAATAGAAAGGTTCAGAACTTTCGTAAGACATCACAGTACAGTTGAAATATACAGTGGGGAGAACAAGTATTTGATACACTGCCGATTTTGCAGGTTTTCCTACTTACAAAGCATGTAGAGGTCTGTAATTTTTATCATAGGTACACTTCAACTGTGAGAGACGGAATCTAAAACAAAAATCCAGAAAATCACATTGTATGATTTTTAAGTAATAAATTGCAGAAAACGTTGAGACTTACAGAAAACGTTTGACCTGTGTCATTGCCAACAAAGGGTATATAACAAAGTATTGAGAAACTTTTGTTATTGACCAAATACTTATTTTCCCCCATAATTTGCAAATAAATTCATTAAAAATCCTACAATGTGATTTTCTGGAGAAAAAAAATCTCATTTTGTCTGTCATAGTTGACAGACAAAATGTCAATGATGAAAATTACAGGCCTCATCTTTTTAAGTGGGAGAACTTGCACAATTGGTGCCTGACTAAATCCTTTTTTCCCCACTGTATGTATGTATGTATGTATGTATGTATGTATGTATGTATATATATATATATATATATATATATATATATATATATATATATATATATATATATAACATGGGGGATTGGAAGTGATGCAGACAATTACATTGATGGAAGTTACAATCTATCTGCAATATTAAGCTGATCTACCCCCCCAAAAATTTTAAAAATACAAATAAAAAACACACAACGTCATGCCAGCTGGTTGATGCCTGATTGGCCATGTCATGTAATAAATAATTGCCATGTCATGTAATACATAATTGGCATGTCATGTAATACATAATTGGCATGTCATGTAATACATAATTGGCATGTCATGTGGAAGGTGTGTTGTATAAAGCTTTCACCACAAAGGTTGGTGACATGGAGGTACTCAACTCTGATTGGCTATTGTGTTGTTTTTTGCTCCACCAACCCCCATTGGTTGGTTCAAAGCCTGCAATTCCTTCACCTTCTGTTCTATGTCCTTAGTCATGAGTTACTCTGGCATCAGGTCAGACAGAGAGTCTGGTATTCACCAGCAAATGATCATCAACTTGATACAATAATATGATACCGGTATACAAAAGTAATATAATTCTATAATTCTACAGTACAATAGACAGACTGTTATACTGTTATACTCTATTGCCAAAATGTTAATTCAGCTTCTCAGCCCCTCTAAATATTGGGAGTATGAGCATGTTTTCTCAGACTCAGATCTCTCATCATGTCTAATGAATATCAGTGTGTGGCCCTTCTCTTTTCTCTCCTCCTTTCTCTCTTTTCTCTCCTTCTCTCCCATTCTCTCTCCTTTCTCTCTTCTCTCCTCTTCTCTCTTCTCTCCCATTCTCTCTCCTTTCTCTCTTCTCTCCTCTTCTCTCTTCTCTCCTTCTCTCCCATTCTCTCTCCTTTCTCTCTTCTCTCCTCTTCTCTCTTCTCTCCTCTTCTCTCTTCTCTCCCCTTCTCTCTCCTTTCTCTCTTCTCTCCTCTTCTCTATTCTCTCCCCTTCTCTCCTTCTCTCTCTCCTTTCTCTCTTCTCTTCTCTCCCCTTCTCTCCTCTTCTCTCTCCTTTCTCTCTTCTCTCCCCTTCTCCACTTTCTCCCCTTCTTTCCTTCCCCTTCTCTCCTCCTTTCCCTCTCCCTCTCCCTCCCTCTCTTCCTCTAATATACTCTATCTAACATCATTACTGTTCTACTCTGTTTGGTGCTAAATCAATTGGATCCATGTATAAACAGTAACACTAATATAATTGACACCCAGTGGGGCTGTGGATTTCACAGAACTATAGATCTAGATTTGCACTTGGATCCAGCTGTGAGGATGTCTCTGATAAATTAACCTCTGTCAGCTGTGAGGATGACTTTAATAAATTAACCTCTGTCAGCTGAGCTCCCCTTCACATCCCTCTCTCCCTGATGGGGATTGGACGGCCAGTAAGATCCTTTCTGATTGGTGGAGGGTGGTGAACCTGTGTTCTCATCTGAACGGAACAAGCCTGTGTGTGTGTGTGTGTGTGTGTGTGTGTGTGTGTGTGTGTGTGTGTGTGTGTGTGTGTGTGTGTGTCAGAGGACAGGCTGAGTGAGGTTAGGGGGAGGGACTGGTTAAGCTGAGTGAGCAGTGTGAATACTTTTAATTGACGCCCCCACATGAATAATGCATTAGATAGCCCCTCCCCTCATTGGGATCAGCTGGAGGAAATTGGGGTTTGGGCCAATTAGATTATGGCCCTGCCGGGTTTGCTCAGTGTGTGTGTGTAGTAACCGGGAGAGTGAGAGGGCAAGACAAATAGCAGCAGCAGCAGCTCAGAGCCTATAGGGTAGCCTTTCTGTCAATATCCCTCCCTCTATCCCTCCCTCCCTCCGTCTCTCTATCTCTGTATCACTGCTCAGTCTGTCTTTGTCTCAGGGTGTGTTATTGGAGCTGTCATCGCCAAGGAGACGACTGGGTGACATTGCTACAGCTCTACTTGTGTATTTACTAACGGTTGTCTTGTCTCTACTCGTCTCCCCCCGGAGAGGATTTACACAGGGGCATGTAACTCCCCCAGGTCCCTTTGTCTGTGTGTATGTCTGAGGGTGTGTGTGTCTTCAAGTATCTAGCAGCCATGAATTCCTGTTGGAAGATGAAGGTATGGCTGTTTCTTTCTCATAGTTGTTGTTGTTGATACTGACATTATCTTAGTGTGTGTGTGTGTGTGTGTGTGTGTGTAGTATGTGTGTCTCGGGGGGCATCCTCCAGCGTACTTGTGTGTATTATGTGTTTGTTAGCGCAGTAAGAGCAACCACCAACGTGTGTGTGTGTGTGTGGTGTGTGTGTGTGTGTGGTGTGTGTGTATGTGTGAGACAGCGAGGCAGTAAGAGCAGTTTCATCTTGGTGGTTGTTATGGTGAGGCCTGCTGGCTCCATGGTGACTGGGAGCACCTCTATAGAAGCAGCTAGATCAGACTCTGCTGGTGATGTGTGTGTCCATCACTTCTGTCTCTGCATGGAGAGTTCACCCCCTTCTCCTATATCTCTTTGTGTGTGCATGAGGGGATGTGGGGGGACATGTACACGTGTGTGTGTGTGTGTGTGTGTGTGTGTGTGTGTGTGTGTGTGTGTGTGTGTGTGTGTGTGTGTGTGTGTGTGTGTGTGTGTGTGTGTGTGTGTCAGGTGCATGTCAGGGGAGCATCTGCCACCAACACAGTATGAAAGGATGACCCAATTTCACACCTGTCTCTCTCTCTCTCTCTCTCTCTCTCTCCCCCGACAGCAGTAAACCTAAAACAGCAGATCAGACATAGCCGCGGGGCGATGTTTGGTGGGGGGGCTGACAATTGTTTGTTGATTGGGGTGGGGGGGGGGATTTATCGGTGCTCTCCTCCAAATCCACAGAGTAGCAGATCACATCATTGACTGATGCACCAAATGACAGAGATTTGTGTCAATCCCTAAACAGGATGGATGGATGGAGAGAGGGAGAGGAAAGAGATTAGTAGTCACATGTCAGGACGGGAGCTTAAAGAGCGACTGAACACACCGATTCCGCATGTGTTGCTCATTAAGAAAAACAAGATTTCAGTCTTGGGGGTGGTGCGATGTGGCAGTGATGTTTGTCCCCCATGAGACACCATAGTAACAAAGCCAGTATCACTTCTTCAAGATAGTCTGACTTAATCTAAAATAACTAAATAAATAAATCTGTAAATAATGTTGATGTTTTTGCCAAGGTTTTAATTGCGCATTTTACATCTAGCTAAGGTGTTCGGTGCAATATTTCTCAAGTACAAAAATGCCCGCCTTGTTGTCATATGTAAACAAAGTCCGATCCGATCCACTGCGCTGCGGGCATGTCTGTCTCACTGTCTGTGTTCTGTGGTAGGATTGGATAGAGCGCATTCACCGCAGCTGTGTATCCCATGTTAGTGGGCAAGTGAGCATTGTCGAAATCACAACCCAACCCTCATGTAAGCAATGACAAACTCACTTACAAAACTCTGTTTTGGACGAGACTAACTTTATGACCAAAATGATCCTATTTACACTTTGTAGTCAATTTTGACACTAGAATAAATGTTTCGGACGAATATTGATGACACATAGAAAACAGCCTATCAGAGAAGTTGTTTATTGCCTTCAGTTGTGCTTTAAACCCTGTTGGGGAGGGAGTGGACAGGACAGGGAATTGAATGGGTGAGTTTTGGAGTCTTCTTGGTCTTCCTAGTTGGACTCATCCCTGTTCCTGGTTGGGAAGGAAGCATCCTGATTGTGCAGGACTCACTGTATGTTTGTTTGTTATTGCCTTCAGACATCCGTTTGTGCACACACACTAATCATGCACACACACTAATCATGCAAACACACACACACACAGATGCTTTGGAGTAGTGTCTGTGCGTACATGGTGGTGTCATTCAGTGTTGTTGAAATAAACAAATAACAACAGTGTTTTGTGACAATATACACCTAGTTTCAAATCAAATCAAATCCAATTTTATTTGTCACATGCTTACTTACAAGCCCTTAACCAACAATGCAGTTTTAAGAAAGAATACCCTAAAAAATAAGAAATAAAAGTAACAAATAATTAAAGAGCAGCAGTAAAAATAACAATAGCGAGGCTATATACAGGGGTACCGGCACAGAGTCAATGTGCGGGGGCACCGGTTAGTCCAGGTAATTGAGGTAATATGTACATGTAGGTAGAGTTATTAATGCAAATAGTCTGTAGCCATTTGATTAGATGTTCCAGACTAAGTCCTGTTTTGTTAGTGTTTGCCTATTAGCAGTCTCATGCAGCTCTGTGCTCTGCTCTGCTGTGGTCTCTGCTGTTCTGACCTCTGCTTTCTGGGCGTGTGTGTGTGTGTGTGTGTGTGGTTGTTAGGGTTACATCACAGAGGAGCTGAGGGCCCAGCCAGTCAACACAGTTAATTATGGTGCACTGAACTGATTATCTGTGGCTTCGAGTTCTGCTTGCTTCCCAAATGGCAGCCTTTTCCCTTTATAGTGCACTACTTTTGACCAATGCCCATTGACCAAGGCCCAAAGCTCTCTGTTTAGGGCCAAATATGCTATTTAGTGGCGCAGTGGTCTAAGGTAGCTGTGCCACTAGAGATCCTGGTTCGAATCCAGGCTCTGTCGTAGCCGGCCGCGACCGGGAGACCCATGGGGCGGCGCACAATTGGCCCAGCGTCGTCCAGGGTAGGGGAGGGAATGGCCGGCAGGGATGTAGCTCAGCTGGTAGAGAGTGGCGTTTGCAACGCCAGGGTTGTGGGTTCGATTCCCATGGGGGGACAGTATGAAAAATTAAAAAATAATGTATGCACTCACTAACTGTAAGTCGCTCTGGATAAGAGCGTCTGCTAAATGACTAAAATGTAATGTAAATGTAAATAGCATTCTAGTTTGCTCTGTTTTTTTGTTTGTTCTTTCCAATGTGTCAAGTAATTATCTTTTTGTTTTCTCATGATTTGGTTGGGTCTAATTGTGTTGTTGTTGTTGTTGTTGTTGTTGTTGTTGTTGTCCTAGGGCTCTGTGGGGTCTGTTTGTGTTTGTGAACAGAGCCCCAGGACCAGCTTACTTAGGGGACTCTTCTCCAAGTTCATCTCTCTGTAGGTGATGGCTTTGTTATGGAAGGTTTGGGAATCGCTTCCTTTTAAGTGGTTATAGAATTTAACAGCTCTTTTCTGGATTTTGATAATTAGCGGGTATTGGCCTAATTCTGCTCTGCATGCATTATTTGGTGTTTTACGTTGTACACGGAGGATGTTTTTGCAGAATTCTGCATGCAGAGTCTCAATTTGGTGTTTGTCCCATTTTGTGAATTATTGGTTGGTGAGCAGACCCCAGACCTCACAACCATAAAGGACAATGGGTCCTATAACTGATTCAAGTATTTTTAGCCAGATCCTAATTGGTATGTCAAATTTTATGTTCCTTTTGATGGCATAGAAGGCCCTTCTTGCCTTGTCTCTCAGATCGTTCACAGCTTTGTGGAAGTTACCTGTGGCGCTGATGTTTAGGCCGAGGTATGTATAGTTTTTTGTGTGCTCTAGGGCAACGGTGTCTAGATGGAATTTGTATTTGTGGTCCTGGCAACTGGACCTTTTTTGGAACACCATTATTTTTGTCTTACTGAGATTTACTGTCAGGGCCCAGCTCTGACAGAATCTGTGCAGAAGATCTAGGTGCTGCTGTAGGCCCTCCTTGGTTGGTGACAGAAGCACCAGATCATCAGCAAAGAGTAGACATTTGACTTCAGAATCTAGTAGGGTGAGGCCGGGTGCTGCAGACTGTTCTAGTGCCCTCGCCAATTCGTTGATATATATGTTGAAGAGGGTGGGGCTTAAACTGCATCCCTGTCTCACCCCACGGCCCTGTGGAAAGAAATGTGTGTGTTTTTTGCCAATTTTAACCGCACACTTGTTGTTTGTGTACATGGATTTTATAATGTCGTATGTTTTTCCCCCAACCCCACTTTCCATCAATTTGTATAGCAGACCCTCATGCCAAATTGAGGCAAAAGCTTTTTTGAAATAAACAAAGCATGAGAAGACTTTGCCTTTGTTTTGGTTTGTTTGTTTGTCAATTAGGGTGTGCAGGGTGAATACGTGGTCTGTCGTACGGTAATTTGGTAAAAAGCCGATTTGACATTTGCTCAGTACATTGTTTTCACTGAGGAAATGAACTAGTCTGCTGTTAATGATAATGCAGAGGATTTTCCCAAGGTTGCTGTTGACGCATATCCCTCGGTAGTTATTGGGGTCAAATTTGTCTCCACTTTTGTGGATTGGGGTGATCAGTCCTTGGTTCCAAATATTGGGGAAGATGCCAGAGCTAAGGATGATGTTAAAGAGTTTAAGTATAGCTAATTGAAATTTGTGGTCTGTATATTTTATCATTTCATTGAGGATACCATCAACACCACAGGCCTTTTTGGGTTGGAGGGTTTGTATTTTGTCCTGTAGTTCATTCAATGTAATTGGAGAATCCAGTGGGTTCTGGTAGTCTTTAATAGTTGATTCTAAGATTTGCATTTGATCATGTATATTTTTTTGCTGTTTGTTCTCTGTTATAGGGCCAAAAAGATTGGAGAAGTGGTTTACCCATACATCTCCGTTTTGGATAGATAGCTCTTCGTGTTGTTTTTTTAGTGTTTTTCAATTTTCCCAGAAGTGGTTAGAGTCTATGGAATCTTCAATTACATTGAGCTGATTTCTGACATGCTGTTCCTTCTTTTTCCGTAGTGTATTGTTTTAGTGATTCACAATAGTGAAGGCGGAGGCTCAGGTTTTCTGGGTCTCTGTTTTTGGTTGGATAGGTTTCTCAATTTCTTTCTTAGGTTTTTGCATTCTTCATCAAACCATTTATCACTGTTGTTGCTTTTCTTTGGTTTTCTGTTAGAGATTTTTTGATTTGATAGGGAAGCTGAGAGGTCAAATATACTGTTTAGGTTTTCTACTGCCAAGTTTACACCTTCACTATTACAGTGGAACGTTTTGTCCAGGAAGTTGTCTAGAATGGATTGAATTTGTTGTTGCCTAATTGTTTTTTGGTAGGTTTCAACACTACTTTCCTTCCATCTATAGCATTTCTTAATATTATTCAGTTCCTTTGGCTTTGATGCCTCATGATTGAGTATTGCTCTGTTCAAGTAGTCTGTGATTTTGCTGTGGTCTGATAGGGGTGTCAGTGAGCTGACTGTGAACGCTCTGAGAGACTCTGGGTTGAGGTCAATGATAAAGTAGTCTACAGTACTACTGCCAAGAGATGAGCTATAGGTGTACCTACCATAGGAGTCCCCTCGAAGCCTACCATTGACTATGTATATACCCAGTGTGCGACAGAGCTGTAGGAGTCGTGACCCGTTTCTGTTGGTTATGTTGTCGTAGTTGTGCCTAGGGGGGCATATGGGGGAGGGAATGCTGTCACCTCCAGGTAGGTGTTTGTCCCCTTGTGTGCTGAGGGTGTCAGGTTCTTGTCCAGTTCTGGCATTTAGGTCGCCACAGACTAGTACATGTCCCTGGGTCTGGAAATGATTGAATTCCCCCTCCAGGATGGAGAAGCTGTCTTCATTAAAGTATGGGGATTCTAGTGGGGGGATATAGGTAGCACACAGGAGGGCATTTTTCTCTGTTGAGATAATTTCCTTTTGAATTTCTAACCAAATGTAAAATGTTCCTGTTTTGATGAATTTAATAGAGTGAGTTAGGTCTGCTGTATACCAAATTAGCATACCCCCTCTCTCTCTGTTTCTCTCGCTCTCTGTTTCTCTCTCTCTCTCTCTCTCTCTCTCTCTCTCTCTCTCTCTCTCTCTCTCTCTGTTTCTCTCTCTCTCTGTGTTAGTCTCTCTCTCTCTCTGTTTCTCCTGTTTTTCTCTCTCTCCCTCTTGTACTTAATTCAATGAGAAAACCCCATGCCATTGCCTCTTACTAGTACCTCAGTGCTGTTAGCTCCAATCAGACAGTCCTGTATCAGTGCTGTTAGCTCCAATCAGACAGCCCTATTTCAGTGCTGTTAGCTCCAATCAGACAGCCCTATTTCAGTGCTGTTAGCTCCAATCAGACAGTCCTGTATCAGTGCTGTTAGCTCCAATCAGACAGTCCTGTATCAGTGCTGTTAGCTCCAATCAGACAGTCCTGTATCAGTGCTGTTAGCTCCAATCAGACAGTCATGTATCAGCTGTTAGCTCCAATCAGACAGTCCTGTATCAGTGCTGTTTGCTCCAATCAGACAGTCCTGTATCAGTGCTGTTTGCTCCAATCAGACAGTCCTGTATCAGTGCTGTTAGCTCCAATCAGACAGTCCTGTATCAGTGCTGTTAGCTCCAATCAGACAGTCCTGTATCAGTGCTGTTAGCTCCAATCAGACAGTCCTGTATCAGTGCTGTTAGCTCCAATCAGACAGTCCTGTATCAGTGCTGTTAGCTCCAATCAGACAGTCCTCTATCAGTGCTGTTAGCTCCAATCAGACAGCCCTATTTCAGTGCTGTTATCTCCAATCAGACAGCCCTATGTCAGTGCTGTTAGCTCCAATCAGACAGCCCTATGTCAGTGCTGTTAGCTCCATTCAGATAGTCCTGTATCAGTGCTGTTAGCTCCAATCAGACAGAGCAGCAGACACACTAGACTAGAACATACTAGTCTCCCATATCCTGTTCCTGTTCTGACACACTGATGTAATTAGGAGAGATGAGGAGGGAGGGATGGGAGGAAGATAGAGGGGGAGGGGTAGCGGAGGAGGAAGAGGAGAGGAGGACGAGGGGGAAAGAGAGGACACGGGTAGGCTGGATGGGATTCAGATGAGAGATGGAGGGAGAGGAAGAGAGGGGGAGGAGGGATCAGAGGAAGATTGAGAGGGGGAAGAGATGAGGAGGGAGGCAGGGAGGAGGAGGAGGAGGGGAGGAAAACCACATTCTCAACTTCCTGCTGTTGTGAAGTTTTTCTCACACACACACACACACACAATCACACACAATCACACACACACACACACACACACACCCTCACAGGCTGTTTCCTGCTTTTAGCTGCAGGCCTACTTAAGAGCTGTTTCTGTGAAACTGTGGTTTTAACACACATGTGATGTTTCTAGTTCTCTCTCTCTAACACACACACACACACACACACACAGTCTCTTTCCTCTGTCAGACATAATTTACAAGCTAACTGTGGGACTGTGTTTTTGCTGAGCTAATGCTAAGGATTGCTGCTGTCTCATGTATTGGAAACAGCATACTGTCACTACAGTTTTACTAAAGATCTAGGATCAGCTTACCCTCTCCAAAATCATAACCATAACCATTAGGGAGGAAAACACAAAACTGACCTTAAATCAGTGTCTATATCCCACCTCCATTGTCTTATAGCCCTGTACTACCCACTCTGCTCCTCAGACAGGGTCCACCACTGCTAGAACCAGAGACATATAGGACATGGGTGTATATCTATATGTCTGTGTTGTAGTGGTTGACAGTAACCTCTGGTGATTATTGTTACTGTGCAGTTTACATTCTAACATTCCCATCCGCTTCCTCGTTAGCAGACCACTTTGTCTTCACAGCCTGTGTGTGTGTTCAGCCTTGTATCTTCCTCCATAGTGTTCATTGTACAGAGACAGGAAACCACATCTACACAGTAGATCCCACACTCTTCCTGTGATCAGATTATTTCAGTGACATAGGATACACCATATCCTGCCTTCTTCTGGTAGGAGGTTTGGGGAATACAGTGAGGGGTCGATGACTGCACCCGATCCACTCAGTATCGTGTGTGTGTGTGTGTGTGTGTGTGTGTGTGTGTGTGTGTGTGTGTGTGTGTGCGCGCGCGTCTATTGTGTAATATATAAATGTTTTATTCCATATTCTTAGAGTAAAGTGTCACAGATATAGATCTGTATTTGGTCTTGTGTGTCTCTCAGTCTCTGTACAGGAATGTGATGTATGCTCTTGTGTCAGCTTGTCTTCTGTCTTTCTGCTGTGCTGAGGAATATGGTGACTTCCTCTCAGATACATATTCTACACAATGATATTGTAAGCTTTTCACTGATAGGTATTTATACACAGGCAAAGCAGGTTGTGTGTGTGTATATATGCATTAATAAACACATATAGGACAGAATTGAGCAGAGGTACATGTGGGTTAACGAGATGGGATTTGGAAGGATGAGCAAAAATGTGATCTCATGCGTTGTGAGGGTGTGTGTGTGTGTGTGTGTTTGAGACCAGGCTTCAGGATGTGCTGTCATTGAACCAGTGGAGAGAAACCCTCTGTGGAAATGTTTGCCTTTTCATGTTTTTCTTTATACCAAGAATCGTCTGAGATCCGCTTCACTCTGTCTGTCTCCCGTTTCAAGTCTCAGAAGTGTCTTATCTCATGTCCTAACGATATGATCCACTACCAGTAACCTTTATATGCACAGTAGTATGTGTGCTGCAGAATATATATGAGAAGGGTTGTTGGCTATCGGACTAAAACATTGTCCTTTTCTAGTTTTAATCAACACTATGGTCATACTGTAGCTGATCGACTGTAATCATCTGTTTCATAAAGGGCTATACCATTAGTTTGAAAGTGACAGTCATTGATATTTATTATCATAATATCTGACATCTCTTTTTTACTGCACTATCTGGCATATTTTACTGGTTAAACTAGCTGTAGTATTAGCCTGAGGTAGAGTAGCTGCGGGACAGTGGATGCGCATTGATAATTCAAATCGAACTGTTACCCAGGGATTGTGGTGAATAAATCTCTCCTATCAACCAATCAGGATCCAAACAACCTATTTTAGAATAGCAGTTGTACTTCAGTCATAACAGTGTGTGATACGAGAGAGTTCTGTCAATGGTGAATGTCTGTATCTGCACAGGTTGATGAGGAGACGGCCATTCACAGCTACACGTGCACTCATACACACACACACACACACACACACACACACACACACACACACACACACACACACACACACACACACACACACACACAAGCGCACCCACATACACTATGGTCTGTGCAGTCTGTGACCTCCAGGTGTGTCCTCTTCTATGGAGAGATCAATGGACAGGATTCACATCACACAGATTTGCCCATTATCCTCATCAACGTGCCTGTGCTTGTGTGTATGTGTGTGTCTGTGTGTATTCAGACCATTAGTTCTGATGATTTTATTTCCACCTTTCTCCTCATCACTGACTCTGATAGTGATCTCTCTCCCTCTCTCCCCTTCCTCTCGCTCTCCATCTCCCTTATTATAGCCAGTGGGACAACCACTTTTTTTTTTATGGGGGGGGGGTGGGGGAGGGGGGGTAGAAGGATTACTTTTATACTATTCCAGGTATTCCTTAAAGAGGTAGGGTTTCAAGTGTCTCCGGAAGGTGGTCAGTGACTCCGCTGTCGTGGGGAAGCTTGTTCCACCATTGGGGTGCCAGAGCAGCGAATAGCTTTGACTGGGCTGAGCGGAAACTGTGCTTCCGTAGAGGTAGGGGGGCTAGCAGGCCAGAGGTGGATGAACGTAGTGCCCTCGTTTGGATGTAGGGTCTGATCAGAGCCTGAAGGTAAGGAGGTGCCGTTCGCCTCACAGCTCCGTAGGCAAGCACCATGGTCTTGTAGTAGATGCGAGCCTCAACTGGAAGCCAGTGGAGTGTGCGGAGGAGCGGGGTGACATGAGAGAACTTGGGAAGGTTGAACACCAGACGGGCTGCAGCGTTCTGGATAAGTTGTAGAATAGCTGATGTCACGTCGGTCTGTTGTTGTTTTCAATCTGTGCGTGGTGATGTTGTAATGGGTTGGTTGTAGGCTAAATGCAGAAAAAGAAGATGCGTCAGAAATAGAAATACACTGAATAGAACTGATACAGTGGGGGAAAAAAGTATTTAGTCAGCCACCAATTGTGTAAGTTCTCCCACTTAAAAATTTTCATCATAGGTACATGTCAACTATGACAGACAAATTGATTAAAAAAAATCCAGAAAATCACATTGTAGGATTTTTTATGAATTTATTTGCAAATTATGGTGGAAAATCAGTATTTGGTCACCTACAAACAAGCAAGATTTCTGGCTCTCACAGACCTGTAACTTCTTCTTTAAGAGGCTCCTCTGTCCTCCACTCGTTACCTGTATTAATGGCACCTGTTTGAACTTGTTATCAGTATAAAAGACGGTGAGCAAAAATCCCAGAACCACACGGGGGGACCTAGTGAATGACCTGCAGAGAGCTGGGATCAAAGTAACAAAGCCTACCATCAGTAACACACTACGCCGCCAGGGACTCAAATCCTGCAGTGCCAGACGTGTCCCCCTGCTTAAGCCAGTACATGTCCAGGCCCGTCTGAAGTTTGCTAGAGTGCATTTGGATTATCCAGAAGAGGATTGGGAGAACGTCATATGGTCAGATGAAACCAAAATAGAACTTTTTGGTAAAAACTCAACTCGTCGTGTTTGGAGGACAAAGAATGCTGAGTTGCATCCAAAGAACACCATACCTACTGTGAAGCATGGGGGTGGAAACATCATGCTTTGGGGCTGTTTTTCTGCAAAGGGACCAGGACGACTGATCCGTGTAAAGGAAAGAATGAATGGGGCCATATATCGTGAGATTTTGAGTGAAAACCTCCTTCCATCAGCAAGGGCATCGAAGATGAAACGTGGCTGGGTCTTTCAGCATGATAATGATCCCAAACACACCACCCGGGCAACGAAGGAGTGGCTTCGTAAGAAGCATTTCAAGGTCCTGGAGTGGCCTAGCCAGTCTCCAGATCTCAACCCCATAGAAAATCTTTGAAGAGAGTTGAAAGTCCGTGTTGCCCAGCGACAGCCCCAAAACATCACTGCTCTAGAGGAGATCTGCATGGAGGAATGGGCCAAAACACCAGCAACAGTGTGTGAAAACCTTGTGAAGACTTACAGAAAACGTTTGACCTGTGTCATTGCCAACAAAGGGTATATAACAAAGTATTGAGAAACTTTTGTTATTGACCAAATACTTATTTTCCCCCATAATTTGCAAATCAATTCATAAAAAATCCTACAATGTGATTTTCTGGAGAAAAAAAATCTAATTTTGTCTGTCATAGTTGACGTGTTGCTATGATGAAAATTACAGGCCTCTCTCATCTTTTTAAGTGGGAGAACTTGCACAATTGGTGGCTGACTAAATACTTTTTTTCCCCACTGTATCCCCATTATATTTATATAGTTTTAAGGTTACCGTCTGGTACAGGGAAAGAAGAAGATGATATAGTTGATACAGCTCTACTTTAGACTACTTTTGAAAAATAGAAACGTCTGACAAACTCTGTTTGGAGGTGAACTTAGGAAGATTAGAATTCCGCAAGATAACTCTGTTCTGAAAAGATGGAACATTGTAAAAGTCCTCATACAGAGGGAAGCGCCAGCCCAGACAGAGGCTCTGAGGCCCTGAACAGAGACCTAAAGTGACCTAAAGCCCCTGAGCCGTGAACCACCAAGATAAAATGTCTCCTCTTCTCTGCCATATCCTCCTGATCCTACCTTTACCCCCCTCACACTGGCCTGGATCATCACAGCCAGGGGTTGTTACCAGGGGAGAACAACTTCCCCCTCACATTGAAACCATGAAGTTCAAGGCTGACTGGGGTACTACAGGCTGTGGTTTTCAGGAAGCAGGATTCTCAACCATTATAGTGAATGGTAAAATTGTAACATTCGTTTCAATAATGTTTTGGGGGGATGACAATCATGGTACCAATAATTGCTTCTAATACACCAGATGTATGTCATTGAACAGATTATTTAAAACATCTCACACAGAAGAAGTTATAAGGATAATGTAGTTGCTACAGCAGCCTGCAGAACCCCGGTTGGCCTTCAACTTGAGATACTCAATGAGAGGGGGCAGAAATGAGCTAGCCTGCAACATCACTTCCTGGAGTAGCTCGAACTGCGCATGTTATGTCTTGACAATCCGCTCCATGAGACGCCATCTTGGCAAGCTAAAACTCACTTCCTGAGCTTCAAATGCCCCATTGAGTCTTCACATAAGAATGAATGGTGTGACGTCAATGGTTGTTACCCAGTCAACGGAGGGAGAGAGAGAGAGCGAGAGCGATGTCTGAGACTTGAGAGAGAGGGAAAGAGAGACGGAAGGAGAGAGGGAGAGAGGAAGAGAGGGAGAGAGGAAGAGAGTGAGAGGGGGAGAGAGAGAGGGAGAGGGAGAGAGGGAAAGGCAGAGAAGGACGAAGAGAGAGAGAAACAGAGACAGAAACAGAGACAGGGAAAAGTCAATTAATTCCTTGCCAGGACTAAATGCTTCTCTCTTTTCTCTCTAATCTGAGTGTGGAGAGACTTCAGCACTTTGCTCTGACTTCCTGTCATTTATCCATCCATCTCTCCTTCTCTCCTCTTCCTATTCTAATCAACCCTGTCCTATTCAATTGGAGGCTGTGTGTTAGTGGCCTTATTTCCCTCCGTTCTCATGGCAACCTTGTCCTTGAGTTCATCATCCTTATTCCGTCATAGAGAGGAAAAGTGGACGAGAATCATTTAAGTTCCCCCTATTCTCTCTCTCTTTCCATCTTTCCTCTCTACCCCTCCCCTCCCTCTCCCTCTCCCTCTCTATCCCTCCCTCTATCTCTCTCCCCTGAACTCATCTCTCTTCTCTCTCTTACTCTCTCTCTCTGTCTCTCTCTCTGTCTCTCTCTGTCTCTCTCTCTCTCTCTCTCTCTCTCTCTCTCTCGCTCTCTTACTCTCCCTATGTCCTTGTATCCCTCCCCTTAAGTATGACACCGTATGTTTAAACTCTTCATAAAGAACACATTTCACCAACCATTATGGCCAAACATAGATAAACACACAGGTTCTCAGGTGTGTGTGTGTATGTGCTGTGTGGATTCATCAGGGTCTGTTTATCAGGTGTGTGTGTGTATGGGTTCATCAGGGTCTGTTTATCGTGTGAGTGAGTGTGTAATCACTTCACTGTATTAAGACCATAAAGAGATCACATATCTTCTCAGAAATTGGGTGGGTGAGTTTTTATTTTTTAGGGTTGGTGTGTTGTTGCTTGTTTATATGTCTTTAGGCGGAAGTTCTGCCAATCACAGACAGACATGAATAGAGCGAGAGAGATAGATGATAGAGGGACTTAACACACATACCTCTATCACTAGCATCACCATGGCAACCAGAAGTTGAGATACCCCAGGAAGTGATAGAGTAATTACAAATTAAAAAAAAGAGAGATAAAACTCATATCCATTTGTGTGTGTGTGCGTGTCTGTTTTTCTTGAGCATGAAAACAACTCAATTTTATCAACTAGAGTTGTTATCATCTTCTGAAAATCTTCTGACTATTCCACTGAACTTGTTTGCGAAAGCATCAGTATGGTAATGTTTAGACAGAGAGAGAGCGAGAGAGAGCAAGAGTGTGTGTGTGTGTGTGTGTGCGCCCGTTAGTGTGTTTATGTGTGCATAACCAAACAGCTGGTAAATGTGCAGTGTGGATAGCAGTGCTGTAAATATGTAATAATCATTACCAGCCATATTCTATCATGTGTAATCACTGTCAAATTGATAACAGATAGATATTATCCTTGTTGTCTCTTATGTCAAAATGACTAAATGTGTATTTCTGCCCCTCTTTCAGAATGAGAAGCCCCTGGGTCATTCTGCCAGCAGGTCCAGCTATATCTCCAAGGTATGGACAGAGATGGAACATACAGTATGAATGGATATCACAGACGTACGTGTGTGTGTGTGTGTGTGTGAACGAGAGAGAGAGAAAGAACAGCGAGGAGAGAAGCAGAGTGTGTGAGAGAGGCAGAGGGACCGGCAAACAAAGTGAGAGAGCAGAGGGAGGAGGGGAGTGGAGGAGGGGAGGAGGAGATGGAACATACAGTATGATATGACACCTCTGTGTGTGTGAGTGAGTGAGTGAGTGAGTGAGTGAGTGAGTGAGTGAGTGAGTGAGTGAGTGAGTGAGTGAGTGAGTGAGTGAGTGAGTGAGTGAGTGAGTGAGTGAGTGAGTGAGTGAGTGAGTGAGTGAGTGAGATCAGCCTTAACATCAGCCCCACAGGTAACTTCCACAAAGCTGTGAATGATCTGAGAGACAAGGCAAGAAGGGCCTTGACAAGTTTGTCCAATTCACAAAATTGGACAAACACCAAATTGAGACTCTGCATGCAGAATTCTGCAAAAATATCCTCAGTGGACAGTGTAAAACACCAAATAATGCATGCAGAGCAGAATTAGGCCGATACCCGCTAATTATCAAAATCCAGAGAAGAGCCGTTAAATTCTACAACCACCTAAAAGGAAGCGATTCCTTAACCTTCCATAACAAAGCCATCACCTACAGAGAAATGAACCTGGAGAAGAGTCCCCTAAGTAAGCTGGTCCTGGGGCTCTGTTCACAAACACAAACAGACCCCACAGAGCCCCAGGACAGCAACAACAGCACAATTAGACCCAACCAAATCATGAGAAAACAAAAAGAGAATTACTTCACACATTGGAAAGAATTAACAAAAAAACTGAGCAAACTAGAATGCTATTTGGACCTAAGCAGAGAGTACACAGTGGCAGAATACCTGACCACTGTGACTGACCCAAACTTAAGGAAAGCTTTGACTATGTACAGACTCAGTGAGCATAGCCTTGCTAAATGACTTAAATGTCAAATGTAAATGTATTTAGAAAGGCTGCCGTAGGCAGACCTGGCTCTCAAGAGAAGACAGGCTATGTCCACACTGCCCACAAAAGGAGGTGGAAACTGAGCTGCACTTCCTAACCTCCTGCCAAATGTATGACCATATTAGAGACACAAATTTCCTATTGAGTGAAATACCACAGTGTGCCATCACAGCAGCAAGATGTGTGATCTGTTGCCACAAGAAAAGAGCAACCAGTGAAGGACAAACACCCATTGTAAATACAACCCATATTTTTATTTATTTATTTTCCCTTTTGTACTTGAACTATTTGCACATAATATTTTTCAAGTGTCTTTATTATTTTGGAACTTTTGTGAGTGTAATGTTTACTATCAATTTTGATTGTTTATTTCACTTTTGTTTATTATCTACTTCACTTGCTTTGGCAATGTTAACATATGTTTCCCATGCCAATAAAGCCCTTAAATTGAATTGTGAGAGAGGGAGTGAGAGAGGGAGTGAGAGAGGAGTGAGAGAGGAGTGAGAGAGGGAGTGAGAGAGGGAGGGAGAGAGGGAGAGAGGGACGGAGAGAGGGAGAGAGGGACGGAGAGAGGGAGGGAGGGAGAGAGGGAGGGAGAGAGAGAGGGGGAGAGAGAGGGAGAGAGGGAGGGGGAGAGAGGGAGGGAGGGAGAGAGGGAGAGAGTAGAGACATCCTGTAGAAAAAGAGAGCCTACAGCCTGGCCTTCCAGGGGGCCCTAACCTGCCAGTCACTGCATAGTCAGAGGTACAGCTCTCTGATCAGTTCTTATTGAGAGAGACTGTCTCACCTCCTCCGTCCAACTGACACTCAGGGTGCAACTCAGTAGTCTTCTTCTTCTTGTCTCTTCTTTATTCCATCTGATCTAAAAAACACAGT